>NW_016908635.1:236466-306606 GCF_001483705.2 Eufriesea mexicana | reverse complement strand
AGAGGAAAATGGTATGCAGTAGCAGTGGCATTAGAAGTTCGAGTTACAGAGCTAAATAAATATTATCTTAGCCGATAAATAACGGTAGTTTAACCGATAGTTGACAAATAATAATTTAACTAATAAATGATAATAAATCTTATTTAACAAGTATATTAGTTAATAGTATCGAGTAATTGGAATAAAACAAAATTTGACTACGGCTTACGGAAGATCGTTCGATGAAAGAAAAGAGAAGGAGGAAAATGGTAGAAGTATAAAGTAAAAGAATAAGTATCCTAAAAGTATACGTAAGATGGAAATTATGGGATTGATTTGGGAAATACGAAATATCTCGCGCAAAGTTAAGCTGTAGACACGTTACATCTTTCGTTGAGATGTCGGAGGTGCGATTAATTCTTTCGTCAGGATCCGTGCAGAGTAAATTCGTGCGTGGTTACACGATAATTTAGGTGAATGTGTATGTACGGGTATTGGCTGATTGCGCTTGTGAGCTCGTCCGGAATAAAGGCGGGCCGTTCTTAAAGAACTCGCGCGTCTGTAAATTATGTAGCCCGACAACGTCAATCTACTTTCACGCTTTCTCGTCGTTTATCCCTTTCCCCTGGATGGATGTTCTACAAAATACTTCACTACCTACTTTGCATGGGAACACGTCCGCAGTGATGCATTTCATTTTTCTGTTCGCAGCTGGCTCGAACGGAGGATGTGGAGGTAGTGGAGGCAATCCCGGGCGAGGATAACCGAAACGATAACTCAGCGCTGAATCGACAAGACAACGACATAAATAGTTCGGACCAATTGGCGTTAGAATCGTTAGGCGAGAAGGATGCCGGCGGTAATCACTATAAACCGGGTGGTCTTCGAGGCCATCCCCTGCCGCTTCCGCCGAGTCGAGGTGGCCTGGGACTGCCGCATCCGCGACCGCACCATAACGTCGCATATCATGGGCCACCGCCACCTTTACCGCCATCCAAGACGTCATCGGAGGCCATTGACAAGATCTACACAACGGGTGGTGGGATTAGTACAGCGGTAGGTGCAGAACCCTGGCCGGCACCCACGCCAGATATGCCGAAGATCATTTCTTTAGACGTGAAATGCGAGAAAAATCTGATGAAAGTTTATCTCGGCTTTGACAAACCGTTCTACGGTATAGTCTTCAGCAAAGGCCACTACAGTAACGTTAATTGTGTGCACTTACCAGCAGGTTTAGGGCGCACATCGGTTAACTTCGACATTAGTATTCACGCGTGTGGCACAGCTGGGAATACAGAGAATGGTTTATATGGGTACGGCGCTGAATCCGGGTCAGGAACGTACTTTGAAAACATTATCGTGGTGCAATACGATCCTCAAGTTCAGGAAGTTTGGGATCAGGCGCGTAAGCTACGGTGTACTTGGCACGACTTGTACGAGAAATCTGTTACCTTCCGTCCGTTTCCCGTCGACATGTTGGACGTGGTGCGGGCTGACTTCGCCGGTGATAACGTTGGTTGTTGGATGCAAATACAGGTCGGAAAGGGCCCATGGGCGTCGGAGGTCTCCGGTCTGGTAAAGATCGGTCAAACGATGACGATGGTACTCGCGATAAAAGACGACGATTCCAAGTTCGATATGCTCGTGAGAAACTGCATGGCTCACGATGGCAAGCGAGCGCCGATCCAGCTGGTCGACCAGAGAGGTTGCATTACCAGGCCAAAGCTCATGTCCCGGTTCACCAAGATTAAGAACTTCGGCGCGTCCGCATCGGTCCTTTCCTACGCTCATTTTCAGGCATTCAAGTTCCCGGACTCGATGGAGGTGCATTTCCAATGCACCATACAGATATGCAGATACCAGTGTCCAGAGCAGTGCTCCGAGTCTCCTCTGCTGTTGGAGTCTCAGGGTCTCCTGGAGAACCATCATCATCCTCCGTCCAATGGGCATCCCGATTCCAGCTACGGTCTTCCGCCACCTATCCCACTCCCCCTGGAAGCTTATTTGCAGGCGGCTGCTGGTCGTCCTCGGGACGAAAGACGGAGAAAATCTCGAGAGATAATGCCGGCGCCTCAGAAGGCTGTCGGCGTGAATCGCATAATACGAGTAGTCTCTACAGGTGACTTTTCTATCGACGAGTCCAACAATGGCGAATCTAGCGGGTCCACCATGGTCTTTCCCGTACGTAACGAGAACACCGCGAACGCTGCTATGATTTGCATGACCACTCCAGGTTTCGTCGTCACGCTCATAGTGCTTCTTGCCGTCTTGCTCTTCTCCTGCATACTTTCCATCTACCTCTGTCTACACCTAAGACCGTTCTTAGGCAAAGCTAGGAAGGCTGCGACGTATTATAACGGAGAACAAAGCATACCTAAAAAGTCGATCAGGACGTACTTCTACTCCTAGGTAGAAACGCTCGTGGCACGTTCAATGGCCGCTCGTTGCCGATCGTCTTTACTTTTGCGTAGAGAACCCTCGTATCAAGCGGGTTTCTTCCTCGAGACTGGTTTCACGATTTTCGTAGTTATGAATTATTTATCGAAGCAAATATCACGGCTGACGAATCACGGTTCGTCGTGTCGAAAGTAGATGCGCATCGTTATTTAACCTACTTCGATACGGAATTGCTCAATAAACCAGTTGCCGGATCCTCTATACCGCACGAGGTATACGTCCCGGTGACTTACTCGATAGTTCTTATTTCGTATTTATTTTCAGACCGATCCAGACCGTTCGGAGAAAATTTTTAACTTCCATCTATTGGATGTCGCGCAAACCGGTCCTCTTGGTCGCGCCATTACAGGTATCGTAGAGGCTACAGAATGTCGCAAGCACGATTCTGTATACCGACACGTATCGGACAGAGTATCGTTTGTATTAAAATAAATAAGGATGCTCTCTGCTACGTGTACCGCATCTGTTCGAGCAGAACGATCGAGTAATATGGATTTGTGCTTCGTCATGATGAATCTTACGCTCAAGCCCTAGCTGGCGACTGTGTGTAGACACTTGGAAAAATTTAGTCAAAGATAATCAAACATTTTGCCCACGCGACTTCCTCGTTACAATTATATCGGGACCACGGTGTATTTGGGTATTTCCTTTTCTTTTTAATTTATCCTTGCTTCTCGCGTATCGACAACGCGTCACTCGATACGACCAAGGCTGAAGCATCGCGAGAAATAAAACCTACGAGATAGTCTATGTTTCAGAGAAGATCCTCCCTTTTCTCTCTTCTTCGCAACATCCTTTTCACAATATTATCGTTTTAATATTATTTATTTATTAAGTAACAACGTTCCAAATTTCTCCGACTTTGTACGCTGTACCACGTGCACTTGTAACCGTGTAAGAGCCAGTCACTATCGCGAAACTATTAAAAGATGTTATCTCGGTTTTAATAAATCTATCTTTAGGGTAACATTGAATGCAAATGTTTCGCTTCAGTGAAGCGGACAATTTTCTACCTTTAGTTTGTATACGCGCTGCCATGTAACGGAGATTCTTATCGTATCTGAATAGCATATCTTTGCCTAATGGAAAATGTCATATTCCAAGTTCCAGTAAAACGTCGATTATCTTCCGAAGGTATATTTTCACGATTTTTCGTCAAAGTCGAGTGAATATTCAATTTTCGGAAATACTTGTCGAATAAAAGAGCGCGTAATAGCGAAATGTTAGAAACGGATAGAGCGTTTCTGGGTATAAATAAATTTCGCATTTCTCCTGAAATAAATATCCGAAGGGCATCGATTTCCTCTCGTATTTTCATTCGTCTCGATATTACATAAATATCCAACGTGTACGTACGAAGAGATACCTATTTATTTATTATATACGATAAATTTATTATATATAATAAACAAATATCTGTCTAAATAGATTATCTTGTTATCCATGCATTGAAATAGACGCATAAAAATGAAAATAAACGAAACAACGTCATCTTCGTCTACGATATGTATACTCTAATTATTTTTTGGACATTGACATCGTGAATGATTAGTTTAAATTTAATCTTCCTTGTCGTTTAAGCGTTGCATAATTTATTCCAAGCTTACTCGAGAATAGCGAATGGTCGTTTAAAAGATACGTTAAAATTAGAACGTAGACGCGTATTTTAAAATATAAATAGTGCCAGTACGCGACTCGCGGTGCTACAAGTACGTGACTCATTGTATCCCGATAATAATTGGTCTCGTGTAATAATCTGCGATCCCGATAATCGACGTTTTACTGTAAACAGGAAACCAAAACGTGTACAATCGTAGAGAATAAATAACGGATAATCCGGTTCCACGATAAACTTTAACCTTCCACGCAGGAAAAATTCGATGAAATAATTATCGACGATGATTACGCGAGCGAAAGAATGAAAGATACAAAAATTTACACGAAATGTTAAGATCGAATGTATAAAGGAATAGTCAGTAGCTTGTAACAGCATACGAAAGATTATGATATAATATTTAATATTAACGTAAGCACGTAGGTATAAAGATGTTTATAAATTATTGTTTCCTCGGCGAGATAATGTATTTTTACAGGAATATTATTATTTGAACTTTTGTATATGAATAAATGTATAATTATATTTAATAGCCTTTTTACATCAATATTCTCACGCGACTAGCGAATTCCCTAGCGAGCTAGGGGAATTTGAAATCGACTGCTGTTTCGTATTACCGTTTTGTAACGTCTGAAATTGTTTTCGTTTGGGGAAATAAAAAGAAGAGGCACAGGGGGAGAGTGATCGGTTGGTTTTGTGGAAATAGATCAAGGTCCTGTAAATACATTTATTGGCATTACCATTGATTTATGTTAAATAAAAACACAACCTCTCGATTAACAACCTACCTAACTCCGTTTCCTTTCGCTCCAAGTATTATAGTAGTTGTCCAATATGGCGCGTGGCCGCGCTTATAATTGGTGATTGTCGTACCCACTTTAACGATTCTCTTTCTCTCCAAGCGTACGAGAATATTCTCTCTCTCTCTCTCTCTCTCTCTCTCTCTTGTTTTTTACACGTGTATACATATACTCATAATTCGTAAGATAACCTAACGCGATACAATTGTTCTGGCGATTTGCAAAACGTTTGGACGAGTAAGTAAATAAAATGTAACTATCCAAACACCGTATCGTTAATTAATCTGTTCCTAGGGGAAGAAAAAAGACAAACATTTTCATTTTTTATTACAAAGACGGAAGTGAAAGGGATACGTGGTATGTAAACGACGATGAAGGGACGACGAGGAGACCTCGCTTTCCTCTGCATACGTACAACTTTCGCTTTCTGCTTTCGTGCTTGCAACGAGTGCTTTTCGAGTGAAAAGCCCTTTTCGCGACAGAGCTTCCCAGATATACGCACCTTATTTATATGTATAATTACGTATACGTGGTATTTCAAGCTCAGCGAATACAGAATCCTGTTCAAATGTCTTCCTGGACATTCTAAATCCGTGTTGCGTTTCATAGATTTTTAAATAACCTCGCCTCTACCATGCAGTCGCCTATTCGAGAAGCCTGAGAGGGCGATCGGTTTTTCGTGAGATTTCGTTAACCTTCGGTTGACACTGAACAAAAGAGGAATCGAACAAAAGCAGAAAATGTCATGATATAATATATGTATTTCTTCAAGGTAAAATTATATCGATTCCACTACGTCTAATATGCTTCGTTCGAGTGTCGACGAAAGGTTAGACGCATCGAGGCGTTCGCTAAAGTACATCGAATTTTCGTATTACTCTAACGTAACAATATAAATATTTGAAAACAGAGAAGAATTTGAGCTTAGCATCTTTCAATTTCCCTGAAAATATTCGCGATATCGCTCCTATTTTCAGTTAGCTGTTATTCTCAGCCTCTTTAGGGCTAATTCTAGAGGTGCTGTTATTACCAAGTTTCCGCCGAGCGCCGCCAGTTGGCGCGACCGTCGACGAATAATTCGATATACACGAAATTTCAATGGTGGCTCAACGCATCGAACTAAATAGCATCTTTCGTGTATTATATTCGAAGAAACGAGTAATCGCTAGTTTCGTTATCGCTGTCCTTTTACACGCAAACGAATACAATTATATAATTTGATTTATTTATCGTAACACAAACATACTCTAATATTGCGATAGGTTTTAAAACTCTGACATACCTTATTGACAAGGAATTAAGTTTCGTATATAAAAATAGGTTAGAATGCGTGCCTAAATAGAATAACTTACGTAGTTGCTAGATATGGATAATTTTATACAAATGTAATTTAAATATTATTTTATTTAAAGATACAAATAGGAAAAGCGTTATTGCTAACCACGATACACGAGTATGTAGAAATAATTAACAGTTAAATTGACATTAAACTTTTGTAATGGTCGAAAATATACTTTTTCCTATTATGTACAATATTTATTATTATTTGTCAATGACGAATGTCAGAAGTGTCGATTTCTAAGCGAAATATTTGATATAGAAATTGAAAAGCTATATATAGCGTACAGTAGCGACTTGCACATCGACGTGTGATATTAATTTTTATTATATCGCCGTTCGACTTTTATTATAGTCGTGCAAACGTATACTCATTAGCAGCACCTCTAGGGAATTCGTCATTAAATAGATAACAGACGCGCAGGCGTGACATGCTACAGGACACGTCACGACATCCGTACAAAAGAATAAATCTTATAAATCGCATTAGTTCGTATTCTACAGACTCATAGAAGATATTAAAATACGCACCTTTTGATTCATGAATTACCTAAGGGAAAAGACACGTATCGAAAGCAGTATCGTTTTTCTTCCCTATCGTATTTGATTCGATTACATCGATCAAAGAAAACAATCTTTCCTAACAATATCATTCGCAATGCCAAAGGTGAAACGTTATTTTTACAATATTCACAGCGAGTGCTGCCACATTGTCCTCTGGAGGGCCACCATATCCCTCTTGCGAGTTTCGTTAAATTCATTCTATAGCGAATATATTGTGCGTGATTATGCTCCTTACTTACCCAATACCAATAATTGCCTCTCGAAAATAATCATTTAGTAATGCTTTCGTTTGCAGGATTCTTCGTGAGAGAAGAAGAAGAAGAAGAAGAAGAAGGAGACGAAGAAAAGGAAGAAACAGAGGGAAGAAGTAGAAGGAAACGAAGGGAAAGGGAAAAATGAAGGTTCCGATGGAAATGTATGGGAAAAAAAAAAAATGTCCGTCACAGAGGGAGCTTGGCTTGATTTTAAAGCACACCCGGTGAATGGTCTGGAAGGGAACACGATGGTCTCGGAATCATTCGTAAGAAGAAACTGTCGCACGTGATTTGACGCACTTAAAATACTTTGTACAGCGTATTATTGCACATTGTCTTTCGTGGAGCGTACACAGCCGCGTCCCACTAGCGACACAAAAGTCACGAATCGTCAACCTCTCTCGACCGAGGGACTCGTGGCGACTGGATTCGTTTGTTTTTGTTGAATTTGTTCCGGATGAGCTGGTCTCGTTGTGCACCGTACGCGCAGCAACCCGTAAGGCAGCCAGCCGTTGGTCGAGTGCACTGCTCTATTGTTCTTTCTGCTGTCGGCCGCCTCGCGTTGCGCTTGCAATCGATGCAACATCGCGCCGGCGACAAGCGCGGAAATGACTGCAGAAAGCGCCACGACGATAAACAGCGCGCTGAAACCGGGCATGGGCAGGCAGATACCATAAACTACTTCCTCGCGTATTCTACCTTGAAAGACCGTTACTGCTTCCGCATGAGTGTCCGGGCTAAAGGCTAGATCAGCTTCCGAGATCACCTCGTACAAACCGCTCACACCGACGTCAGCGCTACGGATTTTCCTATCCGACACCACGACCGATCTCTTTCGTCTGCCATTCGGAGACGAGAGAGGTGTCACTGGTATCGCGCCGCTGTCTCCCTCGAGATTCCGGGGACCGTGAGGGAATTGATCTTGCTCGCTCTCGTATCGCGTCACCCGCGGTGGATCCTGAAGACAAGCGTACAAATTTTAGAAGCAGCTCCACTAAAAATTCTAATTCTACATTTCCATTAGAACAAAGGAATCTCTCGACTTTTCTCAACGACTTTTTCTCAATAACGCTATACTACGCTACTGGACCCAAAGACAGCATCGTTCTTCGAACATCGCAGCAGGACATGTCCTCGTACCTTTGAGTCCACTAACGAGCCAATCACCCTGTATATTTTGTACAGGTTATGCGGTGTATAATCGCTTTACACATATATCGTTATCGATCGATTCCTTTCTTTTTTAGTTTTATTTTAAAGCATGAGATTAGATATGGACGGAACTTGATTGGATGAAGGTGCACGGGATAAGATTACGCGCGTAAACCATTTCATCGAAAGTAAGACTGAAATTAATAAATAAATAAAGTAGGAGAATGCGGATAGACTGTGAAAGATAAGTAAGGAAAAGTATTTACTACGAATGGCCTCGAAAGATCGGCGTCGTCCAAGTGAACTTCTTCGTTAGGTGCCTCGACTACTGGCGCCGGTAGCCGGTTACTCGTCTGCGCTTGCGCTTTAGGCACCGACTTTTCGACCCCCAAGAAGTGACCCCCTATCGAGGTCATCTCGTCACCATCTTGAATGATGTCGTCGTAAAGGGAACCATCAGCTTGCTCGGCTCCACCTCCGATGTTTTCGTTATTCTTGTCGGCACTGTTGTCGTCATCGTTGTGAACGGTGGGCGGCGCTGTGGTCTGCGGGTACTGCGGTCGTATCTGATCCTTGCGTTCTTGAATGTAGTGGCCGACGGATCCGCTGAGTTGACAGTGATCCAAACATCCGTGACGACAGATCTCAACCTTGACATTGATCAAAACAACTTATCGCTTTGATGTCCCTCTCGGTCATCCTTTCTTTTTCTTCTAAATACAAATTTGCATAACGAACAGTCGAGTCATTTAACGTTCATTGTCGTTTGCCAAGTAAATTCGCTAAGCCGCTCTTTCAGATGTTTGATCCTAAATATTTGCTCTTTACATTCGCGAACACCTCTCCGAGCTAACAGAAGCTGTACTAAAGTACCCCTGACCGCGTGTAATAATATTTTCAGTTGCCGCTAATCCTGTTTTCGATTGCAAGCTGTTTTATCCGCTGTATATTACCCAACATCGTTTACCTTGCACTTGATGTGCACGCTCAACGCGTCCGGGAACTTGAACGCGTGGAAGAAGGCGTAAGTGATGACCGTTGCCCGATCGTCTGAGCCCCGCGCTTTCAAGAATCGACTGATCATCTTCGGCCTGAGTACGCATCCGAACTCGTCGCTCAGCTGTATCGTGTGTCCACCGCCATCAGAGGCCACGCACGACTTCACGCGCATGTCGAATTCCCCTGTGTCGAATTAATTAGCAAATTTGTCATTAACGAATAATCGTTTCGAGTATTCCTCGACTATGCTTTATCATTCGCGAGTGTTGGCGAACGTTGGCAAAGTTGCACGGTTCGCGTTCGCTCGTTACCTCGATAATCGTTTATGGCGACGACCAGGGTGAGGGTAGAGCCGAGTGGTACTATTCCGGAAACCGGAGGTGCCCATGGTCCCTTGCCGTGTTGAATTTCCATCCAACAATCCACGTTGTCGCCTGCAATACCGATAAAATAGCATACTTGTATTTGTCCTTCGATTTCCAGCCAGTCCGTTGGCCACTCTCTAGGCACAAGGTGCCAGGTGCGATTTATACGTGTCGCATAAAGCGAAGTTAAGTGGCGCGGCTGCGGTTCTACCTGTGGTCAACCGCTGCTACACGAGTTATCGTGCACGGTGCGACCATTTACCTCGTATTAAACTCTTTGCACGGCAGGATCATCGTTCCTTCTATCAGCTACGTGTCCGTAGACTCGCGTGTGGTTCAAACGTGACTGACACCGAATCCCGCCAACTCCAACTCCATTGAACTTTCCAGTCGTTGATTGAATTTTCAACGCTCCCGGAAATTAGCATACCGGTTGTATCGAGATATCGAGATCGCGATGATAAGATTTATTACATCGGTGTTTGGACGAATGTCGAGAGATTTGGAGATCGTTAAGAGTCGCTGATATGCTAAATATGGATACTCGCGTGTGCGTGTGTGCGCGCGTGTGTGTGTGTTCGTGTGTAAGATAAAAAGCTATACCTCTGAAGTCTAACTGTATTACGTCAAGATCTGCGATCACCATCGGCGGTTTCGAAGCGGTCTTTTCGTAATCGTTGAACCATTCGCATCGCAGTCGTTTGGCCTCGTCCCAGACCTCGAGTAAATCTTTGTCGTACTGAACGACAACGGTATTCTCGTAGAACTGTCCATGCATATCTGGTTTGGTACCGCATCTGCGATCAGACGAACAACATCCAGGCTGAATATTAATTTACCAATACATTAACTGTCGGGATATTTTAAGCTCGGCGCTTCGATTTTTCATACTTTCATGCCAAACGTAACGTTTATCCACGGCTATCATTTTTACCTTGTCGCAATGAGCAACGGGATTCTCCTAGGACCGTGCATGCATAGACGCACCGAATTTGGATTGACTGATAATTTACGTTAATTTGCGTAATATTTCACATTTCGTACTTCCACTTTCCACGTTCTCATGCCAAAAATGATATTTATGGATAGTTACGATTTTTACTCTGTCGTACCGAACGACGGTACCCTCGTAAAACTGTTCATGCATGGATAGACCAAATCCAAATTGAATATTAATTTATGGATGCATTAAACGTAGAAATATTTTAAACTTGACAGTTCCAGCTTTGTATTTTCATGCAAGGCACGATTTTTATTAACAGCCATGATTTTTACTTTCTTCTTGCGAACAACGGTATTCTTGTAGAATTATTCATGCATATCTGGCTTGGTACCGTATTCACGATTAGACCAGTGTTTCCCAACGTGGGTCATACATCCTATGATAAAGCAATTTTGAATATCTTGGTGATAATTAGAAATCTTCGAATTACTCTTTTCGTCTATTTCATCGTTTATATGATGCAGACAAAAATTGAAAGTAATCCAAAAAATAAGAACTGTTGCTTAAAGTGTTTGCATATTTCTTTGTATTCAATGGTCACATGCGACAAGAAACTGTTGCACATCAACGTGCAATTGAAATTCTTAGTCCAGTAATCGATAATATAAAATTATATTGAAATTAAAAGCAGCTTTACATATACTTCCTTTTTCTTCCTTTAAAATATTTATTTACATTGTACTTTCTCGAAAGTATAGTTTAATTACCCTATTATACTGAGAAAGAAACAATCAAATATTCGAGGTGTTGAGGTAAAATGTGATTCAAATATCGCTGGGAAACATTGGATCAGACGAATTAAATCTAGGCTAAATGTCAATTTACTGATATATTAATCACCGAAATATTTAGATTTAACGTTTCGATTTTTCATTATGATAAATACAACATTTAACCATAGTTATGATTTTTACTTTCTGGAACTGAATGACAACCGTTTCCATAGGCCCCCATATCTGGTTAGTACTGCATCTGCGATCAGATATACAAAGTCTAGGCTGAATATCAATGTGTACTAATGCATTAGCTATGGAAACATTTGCACGTTGTATTTTAATTTTCTGTTGGAGTACGATATTTATCGATAGCCATGATTTTCACTTCGTACTGCATACTAACTATATTTTACACTTTTATTTCTCGTATTTTTGTGTTCAAAATAATATTTATTTCTAGCTACGATTTTTATTTTCTCGTACCGAATGACAACGATGTTAGCATCGTAGTGATCTATGACCAGACAAATAAAATTCGAATTAAACGTTAGTTAACTAATACGTTAATTAAATTTAACGCTTCAACTTTTTCATATCTTCCTGTTGAATGTAATATTTATTTATAACTTTAATTTTTACTTTATCGTACCGAATAGCAACGATTGTCTCATAAACTTACGCGTGCATATATGGCTTGGTACCATATCTATGATCAAATGAACAAAATCCAAACTGAATATCATTTTAGCAATACAGGAATTAAATTTGGTACCTTAATTTTTTATATTTTCCTGAAAACTGTAATATGTATCCATAGCTATGATTTTCACTTTTGTTGGATTGAACTATAACGATATTTTCGTAGTACTATTATGTTATTGTAGAATTTACCAATATTGCATTATCTAAATTTAACAACTTCCATTCTTCACATCCTCGTGTGTTCACATCCTCAAATATAATATTTATCTGTAGCTATGACTTGCATTTTATCTTATAAATGATATCTACTCCCATAGGACTGTCATATTACCATAGAAATTACCGATGTTATGTTAACTAAATTTGACATTTTCATTCCTCACATCTTCGTGTGAAATATATTATTTATGCATAACTATAATTTTTATTTTATTTTACTGAACGATAGCGATATTTTCGTAGCACTATGACATTACTGTAGAATTTACCGATATTAAATATAATATTCACATAATATTCGAGAAACGTAATATTTTCTAATAATTATAATTTTTTCTGTACCTTACCGAACGACAACATCCTCATAGAACTGTCATATTACGTTGAATCTACCGATATTATATTAATTAAATTTGACGTTCTCATTCTTCATATTCTCGTGTAAAATATAATATTTATGCATAACTATAATTTTTACTTTATCTTACTGAACGATAGCCATATTTTCGTAGCACTATCACATTACCGTAGAATTTACCGATATTATATACAATATTCATATAATATTCAAGAAATATTATATTTTCCCATAATTATAATTTTTCCTTTATCTTACCGAACGACAACATCCTCATAGAAATATTATATTACGTTGAATTTATCAATATTATATTAATTAAATTTGACATTTCCATTCTTCACATCTTCGCGTTAAATATAATATTTATGCATAACTATGATTTTTATTCTATCTTATTGCACGATAGTGATTTTCGTCAAACTATCACATTACTGTAGAATTTACCGATATTACGTACAATATTCGTATAATATTCGAGAAATATTATATTTTCCCATAATTATAATTTTTTCTTTATCTTACCGAACGACAACGTCCCCATAGAACTGTTATATTACGTTGAATTTATCAATATTATATTAATTAAATTTCACATTTCCATTCTTCACATCTTTGCGTCAAATATAATATTTATGCATAACTATAATTTTTACTTTATTTTACTAAACGATAGCCATATTTTCGTAGCACTATCACATTACTGTAGAATTTACCGATATTAAATATAATATCCATATGATTTTCGAGAAACGTTAAGACGCATTATTTTCAAATAATTATAATTTTTCCTGTATCTTACCGAACGATATTAACGAACATCCTCGTAGTACTGTCATATTATATTGAATTTACCGATATTATATTAACTGAATTTGAAATTCCATTGCTTCGCATCTTCGTGTCAAGTACATTTGCCCACAACTATAATTTTCACTTTATCTTACCCAGCGTCGCGATATTCTCGCAGGGAACATTACCCAAACTTAACACTTCGACCCTGCGTATCACCATGTCGAAAATACCATGAATCTCTAGGTACAACTTTTCTAAAACATTAAAAATTCGCATGTTAAATAACGAATCTCCATCGTAGTCGATTAATTACCCGTCGAATAACTGTCAGTTATTCGCCATAGTTCATCCAATTATCGTTTATCGTAGCTGCGAGCCGGTTCGCGCGAGGCGCTACACAAGTTCCACTCGAAGTCGTAAGTTAACAATTCTCTGTGGAGCTCGCGGTAAACCGTGCCGCTATAATCGATCTCGGGCATTAACGTTTCTACACGTCTTAAATCTTCTAATCGAGTGTGAGCGCGCGCGCGCGCGCCGCGAAGAGAACTTGGCCATAAAGATGTACGCGTGGATAGACACGGTTCGATGGAGAAACGAAAAATCTAGCCTCGGGCTTACCTCGCGTAGGCTATCCGAAAGGAGAAGAAAGTCTGGCCTGTGGACGGTGGAACGTAGACGCATCGCGGATCGGCGTGTTGGCCCTTGGACGAGACGATGCCCTCAAAGGGTTGGGAGAACGAGAGATGCACGTCCATGTGATCCTTTCCGCACATCACTTCAAGGGACTGTATGGCTGGCATTCCCTCTGGTCTTTCCAGCGGCCAAATGTCGCTGCTGCTACCAACGCTCTTCAAGCCAACCACCTGTGCATTCAACGAATACGTTTTTATACCTTGAACTCCACGACCTCTTTTCCTTTCTCACTGCAATACGCTCTACGGCTACCGTGAATGCCTTCTATGAATATCGTTCAGCTGAACACCTCGAAAGTTCCTCGAGCACGCCGCTGTTGGGGCTCGCAGGGCCATTGTATCGAAATTTATTGCAAATGTACCGACCCTCTGCGGTTTAGATCTGTATCTGACGGAAGTACCCTTCAGTTGAATATCGTTAATCCGGCAGATGCGAAATTATAAAGGGCACTTCCGCGGCGTTGAATATACGTGTTATTCAAGGTACTGATCATTTGAATCCGTGGAGTTGTAGATAAGTAGCTTCGACGGCTCTTTTATTCCCAAATTACTGATATTCCCTATTTTATTCTAGGTTATATTAGTGTATTGTAATATTAATATGGTATTGGTGTTTGGACGGCTATTTTATCCTTAAATTAGTGATATTCTCTATTTTATTCTAAATAGTTTCGGTGTCTTACAATAATAATATAGTATTGATGTTAGTATTATTATTACTATAGTATTAGTAGTAGCGTATAGTATTAATAATACCCAATTACGATATAGCGCTATAACAGTGTTATTATAGCGTTATGGTAGACTTATTATAGCATTATTGCAGTATTATTATATTAAGTATTATTAATATAATATTATTGCAGTATTATTGTAGCATTGCCATAATATTACTATATTATAACATTTTTATTACTAACATTTCACGACATAGTAGGACCTGCTGATTTATTAAATGATTCAACAAATTAAGAAAAATAGAGGAAACGATATCTCGTCGATTAATTTGTTCAAAATTATTTTATATGCGTACATAAATTAAACTAATTAAGCGTCCTATAAGCGTGTTAATTTGGGCTTACAATTAGATTTATTAACTCAACCACGTGTGTCCCCGTTTTATATTCTTATTTCTTCATCTTAAATTGGATATAATAAACATTTAATTACTTAAATACTCGTACAGTCGAACTTAATAACCGCTCATAATGATTGTTACGTTCCGGGTATTAATATCCTTTATGGCAAGACAAGAAGATCGCAACAGTTATATTTTCTATAAACTATCGATAAGTCTTACGAGACGATTACTGTGCGATCGTAAAAAAAAATGAAAAAAATTATTAGTTAAGTGGCAGCTTACTCTAAATAGAATTTTTAACGATGTAGTACCTTGCTCAGGAAATTTGATTGAATAATAGAACGGTAAGAGTTGCGGTATAGTTACCTGGATGCATAACCGTTATGAAACTTTTACAGTGTCAGTGATGCTCTGAGACTCGATAAAGCGATATTGCAAATGTTATTTGTTTAATAAATTTTACTTATTTACCAAACGTTGCTTATTTAGTAAATTTTAGTTACATTTGTAACGAATGAGAAGAAACCGGATTGAAAATTTATTACTATGTAATTCTCACTAAAATATTGTTAAAAATCAATAATTTCGTAACCAATTTAAGATTTATCGAGAAAACGCTATCTATCGTAATTAAGTTAAGGCAAACGTGATATACGATATCGCGAAAACAAACATAAATATGTCTATTAAATATTAACGCAAACTAATTATTATATCTCTTATTCTACATATCGTTTTAATACACGAAGCTTCTTTCTATAGAATATCTTGACAAGGTACTATATACATCCTTCCACGTATTAAGATCGCAATCAAGGTGGAATAAAAGTGGAAATAAAACATTCGATAACCGAGTGCAATAAAAACGATCGAAGATTGAAAAAAGTTGGCGATACGCCATTACGCGATTACTTAATTAAGGCTAACGATATCTGCACGAGTCTCAATTACGGTAAAATATTCGAGACATCTGAAATCGCGCGAAACGGATATTTAGCAGCAGTTACACGAACGATCTATCCTTCATTGCGCGTACCGTTCTATGCATGGAGGTACCCTGTCGCGAACCGTGAAGTTATGATGGTTTATACACCTACTACAAGCCGTCGCTACCATGTAGGTCAACCAGGGATGAACAGCGGGAAGAACGAATACAAGCTGTGCAACGTGTACTTTATGACCGACCGAAAAAGTTTACCCGTCTTTGAAATCTCTGTTACCGACCGAGCGGAGAGCGAACAAGATGTAAATCTTTCGTCGCGTACAATATCGCAAATCGTAAGACCTTTCCGCGGCTACATTTCCTGGACAAGTGCCTCTATAACGAGACTTATCCCCTCGTATCTATAATTTCGCAATTCTCGTATCTTTATTTTCACTCGCCGGGCATAATTATACCATTAGGTTTATCGTAAATTACTACCGGCGCGTCTAACCTCACATTCTTTCCCGATCGTAAATTCCGCGAAACGAGTGAACGATAAGTAAATAGACGTTCCGTGCATAGAAGCAATCGTGTGGCTCATCTATCCTTACTTATTCGAATATTAAGTACGGTAAAACACAGTGATGTTCTCATTACGGTGATCCAGGACTTTTCACATGCAACAGCGTGTCGCGAATCACAGCGGCGGTATATCGCAGAATACAGGTACGTAAAATCGCAGGCGTATAGGCCGTGGGAGATTAGGCGTGTATGTGCCGTGGATTTCTAGAAATCACGTTCAGCCTGCATTCTTCGCGTACGGCTTTGGGCGTATTACTTCGAACGCGTGGCAGTCGCGGCGTTGCTCGGGCCACAGAGTCCGCAGAAAATCTCAGCGACACGTACGCGTAAGTGAGCATCTTTGAAGGAAGGTGTTCCCCGCGTATATACCGTGCTCGCGCAATGCTGTAACGGGAGAGGCGTCTTTACCGCTGCATTAACGGTCGCCGTTTTTCGTGCAAGTGAAAACAAGTTCTGCGCTCTTACAATCGCACTGTTAAATGACAACGTTTCATTAGAAATGATTACGCACCTGGTATACGCGGGCTACGCGCTTGTGTGCGCTGCGTGCTCTCGTGAACGAACGAGCGAGCGAGCCTCGTTTTTCTCTCTGCGTCATTTTGCTCCGATGCCTCGGTTCGTGCTTGATTCTCCATTCAGAATCGATAGTTTCGCGATGAAGTCTTTGAGATATCTTTCGGGAATGTCGTTGAGAAGTGTGTAATGAATGACAATGGACGACAATGAATGGCATGGGGAATGAATTGCCTGGATAGGTTAGACGTGGCTCGGTATAGGTTAGCTTTCCAATGTGCATATGCTGTTATCGGTGTTTGATTGCAAGGCTGGAGAGGAGAAAACGTATGCAATTTTGTACTAGTATACGGGTATAGATGTATATAGAGTGATTCATTCAGAGTTGCCAATGAAAGTGGTAGTGGAATAATTTCATCGAGTAATTTCAATATGAGATTATTTAGAGCAATGAAAATTGTTGACATATTTTAAATTCAGTTCTACGAAAATTATAAAATATGGCGATTTATATAGTTTCGTTGAGTAATTTAACCACGAAATTTTTTTAGAATAATGGAAATCGTTGGAATATTTTAAATTAAGTTCTAGGAAAATTTGTAAATTATAGAATTTAATCATTTATGCAGTTGACTAATTAAAAATTAGAAAATTATAGAATATAATTATTTACATAGTTAACTGATAAAACCATGATATATTGTATTAACATTTCTATAGTCAACTGATAATATCAATATTATAATTAATTCAAAATCTAGCTATATTTAGATTTAAAATAAATTTTTAATATAAACTATTAATCCTTAGTAACTTGTCATTTTTAAAAATAATTATACAGTGACTATTAATTGCTGTATTTGTTTTAATTTAAAGATGCAAACATGCACAAAAAGATGTAACTAAAATTTATTCATACTTTTCATTTGGAATATTCATCCTGATTCTCATTACTATGGTTTTTAGAATACATTTATTATTCGTAAGAAATTATAATGATGGATTAATTTGCATATTCATCTACTAGGGAACACGTGTTTAGAAACCGGATTTCATTATGTTGATGATCTTACTAATAAACAGATTAGTATTTTTTGTTATTTTATTATGCTGACGTCATTATCGAGGAACATATTTTCTATTTTTTAATTAAATTCACCAATTCGTGATAAATATTCCGTATTATATTGTATTCGTTTGTTAGAATTAGAGCGGAGAGAATTTAAAGATCGCGCTTTTTAAACATACAAATAGAAAAATACTTTTGGAACGTGGATACTTAACTATGAAAATTTGAATTATTAGTACAAGCAACTATTAGGAGGAATAATATCTTTCTGATAACCTTTGTTATGTGTTAAACACATTCTACCTATATTTTGAATTCTAGAATTACTAATATAACGTTGTATATATATTTGAAATTATAAAATTATCGATATGAATATTACAAATGTAAGAATGATAAAGTATAAATATTTTAAGTATATGTAGAATTGCAAAATTAATAATATAAATATTGTAAATATATTAATTACAAAATCAATAATACAAATATTGCTAATATATTTAGAATTGTAAAATTACTAATATAAATGCTACAAATATGTTGCTAATAGTAAAATTAATAATATAAATATTGCAAAGATATTGGTAATAGTAAAATTATTAATATAACTATAGCAAAAATATTTATAATTAAAAATTGAATATTAAAAATACTGTAAATATGTTCCAAAAAAATAAACAAAAATTTGAAATTAACATTCTTAATATTATAATTAAATATTCATTGGTAATAGTAAAATTGATAATATAAATATAGCGAAAATATGTATAATTAAAAATTGAATATTAAATATAATAAATTTGTTCCAAAGAAATAAACAAAAATTTGAAATTAAATATTCAGAATTGGAAAATTAATACCACGAACATAACTATACTACCTATAATAATTATTGCACAACCTCGCAAATCTGTCAACATAACCTCACATTGTCTTAAATATCATGGCAAAATAAGTACCAAATATAAACTACAATACGAGTATATAATAATATAATATACGGTATATTTTATACAATAATATAAAATACGGTATATTTTTCCAAAAAACCAATTTCTTCGTATCAGCGATAACAAAATGAAAGCAGTGGAAATAAGAGGATGAAAAGTTTCGCGAGGTCCATATTCTTTACTCGGTCATCCATCAAGGAGAAACAATGCGTTCATGCTTCCGAACGTGAAATGTATGGCAAACAGTATTTATATTATGCGCTATAGGCGGAAGCAATTCGCGGGATATAGGCTTTACGATTCCACGGCAGTTCGTTATAACAGCGAATGTATCGGTATTCCGAGTTACTCGAACGTGAGGCACGCCGGTAGGTGAGTTTCCCATCGCGGCTCTTCTGGCGTTCGAATACTAATGCCCGTCTCTGTGTACCCGATTGTACTCCTCGTGACACGCGGAAATAGCTTCCTCTGTATTCGTTTATGTGCTCCCTCTCTGCCCGAGACGAGTAACTATTTCTTCGCGTCACGTTCTTTTGAGTAGGCACCAATAAAGACTTCGGTGGTCGCTTGTATTTGAAGTTCCTCTTTTAAAACTTGCGTACTGTCGCGCCACGGACAAAGGCAAAAGATGAATGGTTATGCAGCTTTTTGCGGTACTTATTCTAACAGCAGTTAATCACCGATGGATGGATCGGCAATATGTTCGAGGACTTGTTTAGAGGTTAACAGAAAAACCGATTTTCAAATTCCAATGTCATTTTATCCAAGATTCAATCGAGTCGAGATATGAATGCCGGTATAAAGGTTCTTTATTTTTGTAGGTTAGGAGCACTACTGGGAACCTCCATTTGCCTTTTGTTTTTAATCTCGACTAACGAATTCGACTTACGTAGTGTATTCATAGCAGAAGTATTTATAGAAAAGTGCTACTGGTTTCTGCAAATTTGAATTAAATTGTTATTATAAAATATCTAGCGATTAAATTGGTTCGTTAAATTCTTAGTTATTTTTCATTATTTATATCATCTTTCATATTTTTACCGTGTTATTTATATTGGAATAACGCGTTTCTTAATTTCTTTTCCTTTTTTGAGTGTAATTAATTGGAGACTACAAATTAGATAGAGAGAAGTAATTAGAATTGAAAAGTAATTAGAAAGAACATAATTAGAACCAAAGAACGGATAAAACGGTAAAAATAAACAGTAGTATTTTTGGTATTTTTGTAGAAAAAGGTTATTAGAAAAATTGTATGAAAATATCGTAATAAAATTAATGATCAATTAAAGTTGCTTATGCAATGAAAAATAAAAAGACTAGCATCTGTTTTATGTGGAACTATTTATATAGCAACGAGATCAATGAACTTATAAGATGTTGTTTTATGTATGATAAACAATAAAAGATATTTATTTATTTATATCTCTTAATTAGAATTAAATAAAAATTCGTTCTCTATAACAAACGTAGAATTTTTCCAGCTTCCTTCACAAAATTCTTCGGTATTCTAATTACCAATTTTTAATTAATTTTTTTTTACTATTGTTTATCTAGTTTCTGTGTCTTTTTAAATTTATTTTATTAGAGAAAAGCAGTTCTTTAGTTTTTGGTTTATGGAAGTCAGTGTAACCTATATTACTCTGATGCTTGTTGATGTTCAAAACGATACTTTATCTCATAAACAAATAAATCCTAATCCTCCAGAAAGGAAAGCACCAAATTTTGATTTAAAACGTGCATATGATAATCGAATCAGGACATATATATGTTGACAAATAATCACTATATTGGATTGTGAAGATAATAATTAAGATTAATTTTAGCATTCGGTTAAGCATAAAAGCTTGAGCGTTTCAGTGCTTCGAAATAATAATTTGTAAAATAACACTAACTCTTAAATCTTCTTTTTCATAGCGAATCATCTCATACTCTCAGTTTCGCTATTATCTATACACCTACTGAGAAGAATTAATAAAGAAAGTAAAGACTAGGAAATTTTTCCATAATACGTCTTAAAATGAAAAATAGGACGAAGAGATAACACTGTGTACATTGGTAAATAGTAAATATTTCCTTTGTCAGTAATTACATAAATTTACTTGAACCGAGTAATTTATTTTTCATTTCTCAAAGTAGACTAGTTCCAGCACGTTCTATCTCGAGCGCAAAGCTTTCCTTTCCCACTGGGCAGAAAATGGGAATAATTGAAGAAAATTATTGCGATAGCCGAGCAGGCGGTAGTATAGGATGAAGTGGAAGGAAATCATCGATGAGTACACGCGGCGTTTCCCGGGATGAATATAGAAATCCGCGAGAGCGAGCAGCGTGGATACGGAAGCGCATAAATTTACAAGGAGCAAGCACGCGAGAGGACGACGCATTTCCTGCGCGAAACCGCAATAAGAGATTTCACTCTGCAGAGGCAATAACGTCGTGGGGGCAATAGGTTGTGCAGGGGTCCTGAATAACTTTCAGAGGAAGCAGGTGCAAGGGGAAAAGGAGGAAAAGAAGGTCGTAAGATACGGGTAACGGTACCTAGAGTAGGCACGAATATCCGCTTGCAAGATGTCGCGTCTCTTGCTGCGTCATCGCATTGTCATCCAACTGTGACGAATTTTTCATTAAGCGTCATTTCGTAACGATCATCACGGGCACGAAGGTGAACAGCTTTGCAGCTTCTCTCCCCTTAGGCTCGATTCCTAATTTGCTAGCGGGCACCTTCGCTACCTTTAGGGTCCGGCTACCGTGCCCGTTAGCCTTTAATTAAGGGATCTATGAGTAACGCGGCGTCAGCAAACACGGTTTGCTGAAATTATAGCCCATTATCGGAATTGGTGACCGTGGTTCGGCCTGTTCTCGAGCTTAATTGGCTTACAAAAGGAATGGCTAGCAGATAAGAGACAACGTGCGAAGAGTCGTGTGAATCGTTTGGCGGTGTAATAGCTACAGGATTATGTACAAGTATTCCAACTATGCGTGAGCCAATGTAATTTAATAGTATCCGCAACACGTTTTTCATCTTCACACTCTGATAACTTACTCTCCTTGTCTAATGGCTCTATGCAAATCACGCGTGTGTGTGTAAACTTTGGCTCGATACGAAGTAATCGGGCAAGATATTACACGTTGTTCCGTCTTCCTATCGATCTCTGTCCTTCGTCGTACCCCGGATATCCAATGTTTACTTCGCGCGCTCTAACGCTGCAACTAACGAATCAATCGAAATCCCTCCTTTCCCGATTTTTATTTTGCCAGTTATTGAAAATATTCCAAGCACGTGATTAATTACAGAATATTATAAAACATATATATCCCGTTTTAGTTAATTCAAGCGTTAATAACATTTTCGTTGATATTCAGCTGAAAGTTGTTCTAAAATGTCTTCCTTTTTGACCCCTTTCGTTAGCGTAACTTTCCCATTCAAACGAACCAGGATGTAAAATATTCACGGGACTGAAAAGTATAAATCGCGAAATATTGCAGCAAGTGTTACAACAAGTCATAAAAGAAAAATACGTCTACACTGAAATTTTCTCCCGACGTATAATCTTTACGCGTAAACGTATGCATTAGACGTTGATCCTCGTTTTGCCTTCATTATTCACTCGAGCAAGTTTAATAATCGTTTGTACATTATGCGAGAAAGTAGCATACTTTCGGCCGTATGTTACACAGCTGCTTATTATTTGAGCCATTGGATAGCCTTTGAACCGGAAGTTCGATCACCTTTGCTCGACCCGCTTGTACATAACCATTTATCAGAATCGTAATCGAGATGTCTAAATAACGACTATACACAGAGTCCGTATACAGGCTGACCGAATTGCGTTATCCACGTGGATTTATTCCCGTTGATATCGGTTTGCCAATCTTATGGGAGAATCCTCGTACATAGATATATATATATAGTAATCGGTGTATCTCTCACCATATAGATCAGCATACGTAGCAACCTGCACACCCCTGGCATCCTGGAGGTCCCAGCCTCTCACGATGAGACACGCTTTCCTGGAAAAAGAAGTTTTGTCGTTAGGGTACTGATCCATTGTAATGGTATGCAAGCGAGCTGACTGGAAAAGGAACCTGCAGCCGGATCTATTTTAATTTATCCGACCACCATGGTCTAGCGAGCAAATTAACTGAACACCGTCCGTCAGGTCGCGGTTCGAATCCCAAGGAGGTCTGAGCGCAAAATTGATTTGCCGAGAGAAATCATGGTTATGGGGTTTCGAGCGTGCGCGTGCTCGATCCGTTCTGTAGAATCAGGATCCGCGACGTTTACGATCAATTTCAGATAAACAAGATTGATTGATTTCGTCATTGTCTTTCCCATAGACACTTTAACGCTGACCCTTTTAGGACTTATTACGTATTATACCCGTCCAGGACTTATTATAATCGGTAATAAACATTCCGTCGGTGTGACGAATTTCAACATTAGCCGTGTTTCTTTCGTTTCGCGTGCTTTTCTCACGTATTTCACGCAACAGTGGTATCTCGTCCATAAATCTCGCGTCTGTTGATGCACCATCGATACAGGTATTAAAGAAGCATTGAAATCAGCGAGTGATGAATGTGGCAAATGACTGCCGGGTAACGAGTTTCGTCTATTTTCGTGGCAGCGTTTCTATTCCCATTCTTGATTAGCCATTGACCTATCCGATGATTATCATCGTTGAACTGTTACACCGATTCGATCGAGAGCGTTGTCTTCGATCGGCTGAAAAGAAGGATGCTTAAAATCGAGCGTGGGAGGGAGTTACGACTAGTTTGTTTTGTAGTTCGTGCCTGACCCACTTAGCGGCGCCGCTTTGTTAGCTCGGATGTAGTCGAAACGGAGTCGCTAATGAATCGATAAGCGATACGTTACCGGTCCGGCCAGTTCCCCGTTTCTTCCGTCATCTTTCTAATACAGCTTTTGCGTACAGTAAATCTGCCAGGGTGACCAGTATTTTGCTCCGTAATGATATATCGCTCAGCCATCCGCGTCACCTTCGGACGGAAATAAATGGACGAAAGGAAATGATAATTGCGGGGAAGACCGATCTTCTTCTTCTGTTTTTGTCTGCCACGTAATTCTAATGGCCGGCGATAAATATGTAGGTAAAAGAAACGTGTGATTCAGCGATCGGTAACTCGCACGGATTTGTGTTCGACAACCGTTGATCGATTTCAAATTTCAATTTCATACCCGGGAAAATGAAAGACAAGTTAAAGCGATATAGGCACGCAGGATTAAAAGGAAAATAAAAGGATGGCAAGATAAAAATAAAATTAACGATCGCATACCCAGACTGAAACCTGTTCTCCGCAACCATTCATAAAACTCGACGACTGTGGTCCGTTTTCGCGGTAAGCCATTTACGAGTAGCTTAAACCGATGGATTTTGACGTTATATTTTGGCGGTGTACATCAATCGTTCGCCGTATAATGGGCCAACCGTCGATGATTCCGCGATTAGCTTTACGATTGTCGCGAGATTCGATAATAAGTTTTTAGCCAGCGTTGCGTCACGATTTCGCTTCGAGCTAACTCAACGAGTGCCAGCAGATTTGCGGCTCATTGGCTCTCTGCCGTTCCTTTTTTGCCAGATTAAATGCATCGCTTCGCCAAGGTTTCAATTCACAGCGATCGCCTTACAGCCTCGTTCTCTTAATAACCGAACAGTTGCGACGATACCACTGCTCCGAGCGATTTATTCTCTCTTCGTTTCGACTTCGCCCTATCTTCGTCCATCGTTTCCATCAACGATCGTCCGACAACGAGCAGTCCGTCTTTTTTACGGCTCGGCTTTAAGCCTTGTCTCGTTCACGTAGATTACTAATCAGCAAATCCTCGTCTTTCCTTTTTTCGGCCTTTCGTCGCTTCCAGCTTCCCAACTTCCGACATGCCGAATCTTTTTTCCCCCATGAAATTTCATTTTGACAAGGGCGCTGTTTTTATCGAAGTCTCGGAATCGAGCAAACGTTGCCTTTTGGAAACGCTGCTTAAACGAAATAACCGCGATTCGACCTGCTCCATTTTTTGCACCCTCTTTGCTTTTTCTACGCGTTTCGATACGATTCATCGATCACATACGAGCTCTTTCTCGTTTTCGTTTCCAACCTTGCGGAACCTAACCTTGCTTCTCCCTCGTTCCATCGCCGGCGTGTGTTTACTATTTCAAACGTAACCGCGAACTTATTTAAGTTCCGCGACGGATACGCTTTTGAGGTTATGTCGCCGCGCGATAGAATTGCCTCCGTATCGTCGATAACGACGCGATATATTTTCGCTTCGGAGAGAAGGAGAGAGCACGGAAATAGGGAGAGACATCGCGACGCGTATTTTATTACGGAGTGACAGCGTAGGCGACATCGAGTTGTCGATGTAAGCGCGAAAGCGTGGCGCAAAAGGAAGAGCTAGACTCGACTGCTAGTTCGCAGCGCGGCCGCGCGCGGCGCTGCTACGCGGTCGTTAATCAAACTTGAGTTCGCAACTATGTTGCACGCGCAAGTGGCACGTTGCAGATTACGAATAATTGTTAAACGTCAGTAACGCTGGCGAACGAACGCGTGTGGTGCGTGTCGAGTAAGATATTAAGGACGCTGTATCGTCAGGCATATTTAATTAACGCAATCTCGAACGCTTGCGAGGAAAATAATTGTCGTTGCGATTGATTTGGATTTCTGTTAGCAATTACAAGTGCCTGGTTAATGACTCGTAGTTATCCCGTGGTTATTCTTCCGAAACGATCGGTGAAAATGGACTCGATAGGCGCGAGAGTGGCGTGAAATGACATGCACAGGAATCGGATTAAACTATAGATAACGATTTACTTCCTTCTCGAAAATCTCTTTCCTTTTTCCCTTTCTTCAAACGTATCGCGTATCTTTATCAAACGCGAGTTGAAACCGAACGTGAAGTCGAAGGTGAGTGAGAAACGCATTTACAGGAAACGGTAGGAGTATACGGAGATACGTATGAATGAGGTTCTAAACACAATTCGTGGAAAATGTTTTTACCTGGTGAATTTTAATTGGGCTACTTCTGCGAACAGGAAATGTTAATTGACTCATTATAACGAAGGTATAAAAGCAGCCTGACCTATATACATACATATTCTGCGTACCCCAGATCTCGAACGCTGTTTGAAAATCAGCCACACGATTGATCGACACGAGTACCCTTTAATCCTAGCACGTTTACGAGGTAACTCGCGCATATAAAAGTTGGAAGCAAAACTATCGTCGACATGGCTACGATCGCTTCTGTCCGCGATGTTAACCGCTGTTGTAACCATTATCTTCGGTACTGTTATTACAGTGCAACTGCTGTTCTCGCGTTTGTCGCGTACTATAGAACGCGAGGTTCGGTCGTGCGGCCGGTAGAGGGACACGGGGAAAATCGAGCATTTCGTGTCCCATCGATCGTTGGTGGTTTAAACGGTAGAACGAGATACAGATCGCCACGCGATTGCTCCCGGATACACGTTGGTTCAAGTAAATTCCTATTGCGGGTCGTTCTACGATTATTGCCCGCGAGGTTATGAAAAATCGTGGATACGGAACGCAGAACGCGCGAAACGTAGGTTTGGCGTATCGGAGGGGCGCGCATGCGTGGAAAGTTTTTCGCGGAGGTCGCCTGAAAGATAGGCGAGCTAGACATTCTTGGAATGTCTGGAAGTCGGAATGCTTCGGAGGATCAGTTACGGGCTGTTCGTATCGCGGTAACGGTGTCCCCAACTTACCACTTCTGGGATTCGCCGGATAGATCCCACACTAATAATTTCACCGTGGCATCCTTTCATGAGACCCCGGCCACGTCCTTTCCCAGACGATTCTCTATTTCATCGGCCGCGGGATCCGCGGACGAAACCGGACGCGAGCTGCGTGCACGCGTGCCGCGCCGCGCGGTCATTTGTCTTCGCGAATAAATCGTCCTGCAAATCTCTTGATCGCGTTAGTTATGCCGCGAGATCGGCTCGTTTGCTGTTATGCAGCTTAATCCCGCGTCGCGTTAGAACACCGTAAAATAGCCGCTTTATTAGCTAGATATTGAAACATATAACCAATGATACCTCGCGTTTTGCCTCTATATTTATCTCCTATCCTGTGCAAAAACCATCCAATGCGTTTAACGTTTTTCCTATTAAAATTGCCTTATCGTTGGTTAAAAAAGATCTTATCGCTGTTGCAACTGACAATTAGATTTGCGTGAAATGGAGATTGACGGTAATACGAGAGCAAAGTTATGGCAGCTGCAGATTGTTGGAGAGAATTTTTAGGTGGCAGAGATTCAGGATATTCCTGTCTTGGAATTACGATGATTCAAGGATGAAAGCTTTTAAACAGATTCTAGCAATATCTCGGTGTCGCTAATACAATCGTAATGCGCTTTCACGTTGGTTCGCTGTAAGCTTCTTAAGTTATTCTTATCGGGTTAGGAACAGTTTTCAGAAATTGGATTTGCTGGCTGAAACGAAATTTTTTAAGTCGGTATAAGCATTTGAATACGTCTTCGAATACTATCGTGTCAAGTTTTCCATTTTCATCCTCAATTTTAATCGGTTCGATATGAAATTGCAAATGGTAATTATATCCATGAAAATAATATATAAAAATATATATCCTTTTATAGTTATTCAATTATTTCGTCGGATTTCGCAAATACGTATATTAGAAATAGATTTTAATATTTATTATTTGTTATTTGCAACAAAATATTGAAAACTTACATACAGAACAGTTAATTTAATTTTGTTCAATATCGAATGATAAATAATAATACTAATAATAATATATAAATATTATCATCTATAAAGTATAAAAATATATAAAGTAAAAATAATATATAAAGTATAAAGTAAATAAAAACTTATATCCAGAACAATTAATTTAATTTTGTTCAATATCGAGTGATAAATAATAATACTAATAATAACATATAAAGTATATTATATAGTATAGCTATTTATATTATAATATTTACACAAATCTATGACATAAATATTATTATATTTATATTAATTATAAATTTTAATTATAAATATAATATTTGTCATAGATATAAATATTACAATGTCAATAAATATAATATAAATAAATACATTCCAAATAAAAAGAAATATTTCACAATATTATATTCGTCTATATAATTTCATTCATTTTCCCCTATTCATGGAAATCCCCAATCAGACAAGATGGCACCGTACAAAATAATAGACTCCATCCTGCGAGTGTCGAGAGAAAAATTTGATTTTAAAATTATGAATCACGACTATGGCTCTCGTGGTATTTTTCCCGGAAACGCGATAATTTCTTCGAGATTCGTGCGTGGAAACAATTCGTGGTACGTGGACGAATGAAGGTACAAAGACAATATGTATTTCAGCACGGAGATATTCGTAAATCTCTCATAGTTGACATGGTGGACTCGGGTCGTTGTCGTCAATCCTGAGATCGCTGCGCAATTTGTAAATGTCACCAAAGTCAACGGTAACTTATTCCAAAATCGCGGGGGAATCGAATACTCTTAAAAAGCGAAGTAGATGCGTGGCTGCTGGCCATCGGCCGCCAACGACACGGGACAAACTTGTTCCGCGGCAAAAAGGTCGCTTAGATTCGATCATAAGCAACGATTAATTATGATCGCGAACAAATGTAAATATCGTTTCTTAAACGACACGGGCAATAATTAGCGCGATGAGAAATGACAGAATTATTCGGCAAAGTTTTTCTTAATGGACGTTTAAATCGAGCGACCTTTTAAACGCGCTCTTTAAATCTCTCTTAAACGGCACCATTAAAATCGTTCGATGAAAACTACATTTATAATATGACGAATGTACGGTACGTGAAGCTGACTTTTGGTCATTCTAAATCGCCTGCCTACACACGCTGATTAAAGTGGAGTCAAGTCTGTGTTCGTGAAAAATTTTATGTAGGTATGTATGTATAAATTTATGTGCTTGTATCGTTTATTATGATTATTTACTATATGTCATACCTACTTATATTTGTATTTGTATATGATGTATATTATATATAATGTAAGGACATAGTATAGCATTTTGTATTTTGATAAACAATTATATATTGTATATTATTTATTATAGATGTATTTATATTTGCAATAATATTTGTATTTATATGCAACGTCTATATATAGTACTGTACCGTGTATTTTGACATATAATTTTATATGTATATAATGTGTGTATATAATACAGTACTACGTATTTTGATATACAATTATATATTGTATATTATTTATTATAGATGTATTTATATTTGCAATAATATTTGTATTTATATGTCCGTATATAATACGGTACTATGTATTTTGACATATAATTTTATATGTATACAATGTGTGTATATAATGCAGTAATAATCATACGTATTTTGATATACAATTATATATTGTATATTATTTATCATGGATGTATTTATATTTATAATCATGTTTGTATTTATATACTATGTCTGTATATAATACTATACTATGTATTTTGACATATAATTTTATATTGTATATAATTTATTATTCATGTACTTATAGTGGCGATAATATTCGTAATTATACGTATACAATGTATGAATATAATATTGTATCATATTGTATGTTATTTACTATATATATGCTACATTTATATTTGTACACAATGTCCGTATATAATACAATACTATGTATTTTGATATGATAAATTGTGTATTACGTATTTGAATTTACATGTATTTGTATTTGTAACAATATTCGTATTTATATACAACGTATGTATATAATGTAACACCGTGTATATTGATATGCAATTACATATTATATATAATTGTATTTATACACAAGGTATAGTGTATGCAATGTATGTATACAATGTAATCATATGCAATTCTAAATTTGACGATTTAGCAAATCTAACGAACATAATTCAATTCTTAAACTAACTTTACGTGCAAACGCGACAATGAAATACAGTTAAACTGCTATAACTATCTATTGTATTATCACTTTATAATAAACGAATAGCAAACGTTTACTTGTTATTCCGAGTAATACGCTATAATCAAATTACATTGCGGTATCGTTAATTACCATCGCGTCCATATTATTACCACGCGAGATAAGTAATTATTACCTCGACCGATAATTTCCGATTTACCGTCTACGCGATTATCGACGGAACAAGAAATCAGCAGAATCCCCCGTGTCGATACGAGAATAGCGTAATTGTAAAGAGAAACTCGTAAAACAACGATAACTCGTAAAGTGGCTCGTAAAGTGAAAATCCAGCGAACGCAAAAATCGGCGAAACGTAGACCAGCGAGGTATCCAGGTCTCGTAACGATATCGTTAAATAAATATCGTTGCTCGATAATCGTGACATAACGTGTTTACTATCGGCGATTGGGATCACGCGGTGGGTAATAAGAGGCAGTTAAAAATATAACAGATAGGCGATTAATCCATTCGGAGGAGCAGATGGAAAGGATATAAAATAATGGAGCGAGGAGCAACGTGACCTTCGTAGTACGTGTCCGGCCGCAAACTGTTGCCCGATGCCGGTGCTGAAGAATTTATTGCTCGGCAAATCGAAGAGAATACAAAGAGAGAAGGAGAGGAGCGTGGCGGCGGTAGTACGAACCGGAGAGATTCGTACGAGTCGTAACTGAGCGAGTAATCGACTTTACGATCCATTCACCGCGGTCGAGATCGGTTATGTTAACATTAACGGTTAATGTGACCCAGTGATCGTTGTTGCGGCACAGAGGACGGCCGGCGCGACGACGAGCAATTATCGCGTGCGGTATGTCCATCTCGCGTACCGATCGTCTCGGATGAAGGCTGCGTGGCAGCCGCGTATTACGCGCGCTACGTGCGCCCTGTGCATTCGACCATGTGAATGCACTCGCGGTGTACGCTTATGTAAATGGAGCCGTACACACGGTCAGATAAGAGTATCGTGAATGGAAAGTCCAGCGATACGCGAGTCGGCCCTCACGAGTTTCCATCGTACGGAAGAGGCGGGTAATTAACGCTCGGACATCGTGTTACAAAGTCGCGGCTACCACGGACTACTACGGACTAGCACCAAGTACCACGGACCCGTTACAATCGTGTCTGTCAGGTGTTCCTCTGGTGGAGATCCGCAGCGGGCGCCTCCGCGACGTTAATATAGGTGAAAATCAATTTGATTCACGGAGGAGAGATCGTGGACATGTGGAGGAAGAAGTAGGTTCATTGTGACGAACTAAGAATTTACGATTACGACAGTTGTATCATACCACACGCGCGATGTAGCCTACATCGCTTACACGAAGGATGGAAAGCTTTTGCACATCCGGGACGCGTTAATTTGATAAGGCAGAAAAAGACGGCAACGAACGAGAAACTCGTGTGTCGACGGCCGTGTACACGGGTAGGTACGCACGTGATTCTCCACGAGTGTCACGTTATAATTCTCTTGTTCCCTATTTCTTTATCACTGTTGTAGGAAGTAATGCCGAAAGGCGTGCGCCGATACGTTGAAATTCAGGGTAGCACGGTCGACCGAATCCTAAGAGCAGCTCGCCGTGTCGAGTCGCCAATCGTTTGCCGCAAAAACCGGCAGATGTCGCGAATCATCATTATCCCCGTTCAACATGGCCACGGAAACTAAGCAGTAACGAAGAAACTAGGTTAACGCTATGACGTGCCAGGCTATTCCGTTTCCGCGCGAGGTCCGTGCGCATTAATCCGTTTCTCTATGGGCAGCCGTGCGGATTTTTTCATCTGCCTCGTCGTGACTCGGTTAGAAATTAATGAGAGAATCCCCCCGGCTAGACTGGTATGTATCTGGTAACGAGTGTGAATCATATACGCGTAACGCGTAGATGGACGCGTGTGTGCAGGACCGACGTTTGAAATAGTTTCAGTGTGCCGGTTGCGAGCGCGGATAGCGTGTCAAATGAACGTAATACCGTGGCAGATAATGGATAATGGCACGAATCTACGCCGATACCGGTTTTCATGTAGGCGAGCTGTGCACGCGTCCGTTCGAACCGTCCGCTGTAAATGATACGCGGCCGCGGTGTACGCGCACGCACTCGCGTCGCGTAACCCCGCTCCGATTACGCTTTCGACCAGTATTTGCGACGCTTGATGCGTAAAGTATTATAGGTTAGCGCTACCGCCGCTATCCCCGGGACAGAACGCGATAACGTACGCGATATATATGCTCCACGGGTCGCGGAAATCGGCCACCGATGATCGATATCAACGTTTCCACCGTAAGCGGTCCACATGCTGCAACGAAAATCCAAAAGCTGTGAAATCTGCCAGACCCGTCACCCGCGGTTTAGCCCGCGATTTTGACGCTCTTGGGTAAATTCTTCGTTGGCGAAGGCGATGTGTTCGCGCAAACACGTGGCGGAATTATTCACATCGATCGAACGCTTTCGTTCCTTCGCGGCATCGTGCAAAGGCGAACGTGTCAGTGCAAAGTGACGTTACAGATGTTTATTTCTAAATTATTCGATTCACTGTTGTTCGAGTGGCTCAGGAACCAGAGTGATTAACCTCTTTGTCCTAATTCTTCTTTAATTTTTGTGTCACAGCATTTGCCCCGCGCTTAATTTTTTATATTTAAAATAAATTTCTACTTACACGGTGTTAATCGATTTGGCAAATAAATGTCTCGTTTTATAGGTACCTTCGAGTGTTTGCATTTTTATTTTCGAAAGATTAACGATGTTTCTTTTACGAATTTTTATATTCTTTTGTCAGGCGGATACTATAATTCGGAATTTTCCAGATTGTCCTGCAACCGTCGAATAATGTAGATTTATATACGTATATAATCTTTTCTCGTTTCATGAATTTTTCATACTTCTATTACGTTATAACCTGTACATCTGATCTCGGATCGCAGTGTAAAAGCTCTGTAGTAATTTAGCAGATTAAATCTACGAATTTAAGAACGTTAAAAGTGGAAACTACGACGTTCTGGCGCGATAGCATCGCGTTACCGTACCTCGTGCGAATGGTTACGAATTTTCGTGACCCCTAGCCGAAAACATAAGGCGAAACACGAACCGAGGCGAATAGTAACAGAATCTGGTGGAGTGACGAAGAGTGGGAAAGAAGACGGTGCTGAAAGATTCGTGGCTGTAATCACGCTATAGGTTTCTCGTGCTCGCTCGTGCGCGTGTCTGCCAAGACGTCGGGCTACAAGGTTGCAAATTCGAGCGGCGGACATTGGTATTCGTAATAAAGCAGCGTGTTCGTACACGCCGAAATTCATGAAGCAGCGCTCGCGGTACACCGTTCGCAACCGGTCGTTATTTCTTGCCGCGCGTAGTCGTGTCGACAAATAGACAAAGTCGTGGTATGCTAATATTAATTCCTCGAGAAATTACATTGGCAAACGAATGCAAAGTTATGTCGGGCGTGATCCCAATGCCGCAGCCGCCGCCACCGCCGCCGCCGTCGCGGCCAGGAGGTTGAATGCCCCCCCGTACAACGTACGGATTAGTGCTCGGTACCAACGTAATCGTATGCCTGGTGAATATTTCATGAAGCGCGGAAAAAAGAGATGACACCTGTTCGAAAACCGTTAGCGTACTCCTTTTGCTCGCCAACGACGGGGCGGCGATGGCAAACGGACGTTCGGCGACTTATTTCGATGCAAATTTTAAAAAGAATGCGCGTCGCGAGTAAGTTTCAGGAAGCAGTTACGCGTGCGCCGTGTCTTGGGTACCCTTAATAAAACTGTATCGGCCGACCAGTGTCACTGGGAATTCGACTAATCGTTTCGTGTAAATTATTCCACGGCCAACAAGATCTAACGTTCGCGTTAACCCTACGAGCTCTTTTGTGAACCCTGGCTCCATGTTAATTTCAGTCGCATAGGTAAAGTTTCGTTAAAAATTCACGCTCTACACTTTTAATACCGAATAGAGCATAATCCAAATGACCATTTTTCAATTTTAGATTTTCAATTTTGTAATCTACTTTAACTCTTTAGTCAGTTCATTTTGAGATTTTTCTTCTGACATACGAATAACCAATTTTTTGATATTTTCTCTTATTTTATTTCTCAAGGTTTTTTCAATTTTTTCACTCGCCTGTCATTTCACCAATCATTTGATGGTAAGTTTAGTAAGTTATGTATGCCATGAAAATAGTTGGTAAATAGAATTTGTTCGAATTGGTTCCTATCAACTTATTTCGTTTATTTTAAGTACTTAAAAGTAAGACATCGAAAATAATAAAGAGTATTGAACAGAAAACTGGAAAAGCGTTAGAAGTATTAAGTATTAGATAGTATTGACGTATAGTTGAAAAAAAATTCTTATCATGCTTGATTATTTAACGTAAACGTATTTTTAATTCCAAATATTGTTTTGCTTACGAGTGAATTAAATCTTAAATTTATTAAGTAATATTAACGGATTTTTGAGCGATAAAAGCAGAAATTTAAAAGAAAAATTTGTTATTTCGTTATGATTTATTTCAATTTTCTCGTTATTGTTTATAGATACTTAAGCACACGTATACACGCGTCCAAAATTAAATAAAACACTTACAGGATTAAATGGTATATTATTGTAGTAAATCTATATGGTATAGTGAAATAAATATGATTTGATGGAATAAATAGAATTACGTAATGCTGTTTCCATGTAAATGAAAATCATTCTTAATTTTGTCAAAAGTAGCTCGATCTTTTCGGTAACTGTAAAAATAAAAGATCTAAAAGAGGTTATTCGGACTCGTTTAATAGTTCCAGTTTAAATCGTGCATGGCGCTTCGAAAATTTCGTCGAAATATAAAATGGCACTGGTCGAAGACTATAACGAGAAATCGTAGATCTACTAAATCGTTGTTTTCGAGTGATTTTTATTCGAGATTTCGTACGATTTACTATTAGGTTAGTTCGTGGGTACGATTTAAAATTAATTTCTCGACTTCGAATAGAAGATACTTTGGAGGTTAGGTGCAGTTAGAAATCAAAGACGTCAAATGCTTTGACATGGGACATCGATTCCCGTTTTGAGATAAACATGCGGTCTTTCGAAACGCATGAATTATAACTGGAATTTTTATGTTAATTCTATACAGTTTCCATTAAATCGATTATACTGAAACAACTAGTTTCTGCTAGGTTTATGGCTTTAACGCCAGATCTACCAGATTAGTCGAAACAACTGGTTTCGAATATCCTATTTTTGCAATTATTACAAATACGTATTAAAAACGTTAATATCAATGTAAATAATACTAATTACGGTTATTTTTTGTAGATAATGCATATTAATAATAAATAAACATATGTAATCCTACGTTTACGAATATTTCTAATTATTACATATACGTGTCTGTACACAAATAAAAGTCGATATTAATATTTCCAAAAACGGCTATACGTTTTGACCAAATGTAAAGATAAAAAGTCTGAAATTACATTTTTTAATTCAATTTGTTAGTCCTAATGTGGACGTTGTACATATTTATTTATTTTCGTTACACCGCTCGAATTATCATTCATTTATAGTATTTCAATTTAATTACCTATTTCGGAATGACTAATTTCAGCGTTAAAAAGGTGCAAAACGTTCGGCCAGAAGTAATTCCCTAACCTCTACTCAGCTTCGTAATTTTCCTCGACAATGGAATTATCGTTCCAGTCCTATTCGTCCACGATTCATCGAATGGAGCACGCGAGAAAGAGAAAGATCTGTGTCTCGTTCTGAAAACGCGATGTTCAGAATGGCCACTGTGGTATCCTCGGAAGGTTTGCCGTGGCAATTAGGTTCGCGATGATACAAAATCGATGACTCTGCGTATCTGAGAAACGAATTTTCGGGCAGCGTGCAGGTGTAGGCAGGTGTATGGGGTTCTTTTGCTTATGCATGCTCGTATATTCGGAGCCGGTCCGCGTATCGAGTGAACCTGAATCGGTCTCCCTAGTCGATCTGCTTCGCAGCAGCGCATAATAGCTCGGTAGCCGCGTGTACATCGTAAAACGTGTCCGTGGGACGTTAACTCGCGAGTCCCTAGAATTCGGTTAGCCCAGGGGACACGACGCGAGCGAGAGGAATTCGTTAGGAAGGAAAACAGAGGCGACACGGTCTGGACGGTAGCGATTTGACGAAACGCTGGGTCGGCGGAGGGGAGAGGGGAGCAAGCGGGTCCAGGGACGTTGCATCACGTGTTCGAAGGCGAGAACGTGATCGAGCTTGCCAGGATTCGCGAGCGCGTAAGCATTCACCGCGCATCGGCGTCGACCTTCGCACGTGAGAATCTCGATTTCGCGACCAGATAACGTTTATCGCGCGCTTCGAGACATCCGGTGACTAAAAGGTTCGCGCGATTCCGTCAACTCTGCCTCTCCGACCTGACCAACGGTTCTCGATCGTTCACGCCTGCCAACCTTCTCTCTATCGCCCTCTGATATCTCGCCGCTGAAATCTTTCGAGCTCGAGGACTGACAGCGAACGATATCCGTGTGTAACGTCGACGGAAGACGCAGCAACGGTCGAGTATTCGTTGGACCGCTAACCGGAATGCGCGAGCGCTAACTCTCGGGCGTCTCGGGGCTCCGCGAAGCGGTTGGGTGCTCGACTCCGTGGATGAATAAGAGGAAGAGAGGCGGACGCGAGGCGTGCGAGTAGGAGAGAAGAGGCACGGCGTGCGAGCGAGGAAGAGAGAAGAGAGTGGAACAGAGGCCCGCGGGAATGGAGCCTCCGTGTGCTCGCGATTGAAGAAGATGGGAAATGAGCGAGAGAAAGAGGGTACGGGAGAGCGAGGAGGACGCACGGTCTCGAAGCACGTGGAGATTCGAGGCACATTGCGCCCAGACCAGCGGCACGAAAATTTGGTGAGGCCTCCTTGCCTGCGGACCGACCACATTCCCTCCCCACCCGATTTCCTCGTACGAGAACCTTATCCGCCTGGCTCTTTCGCCGTGGTCCACTCTATCCGCGTGCGCGTTTATATCGACAGCCGGATCATCGGCCCGGTTTGCATTAACTGTCGCAACCGCGCAGTCCCGCTTGAATGGGAAGCCCGTTAAGCGAAAACGAACGGCCCATGAAGGAATTCTTTTACAGCGTTACGAGACCCAACGTCTCTCCGATCTTCTCTCCGTTGACGTTTCGTCTACGTACGTCGGGTCGATCTGTCTCTGCGAGAATTCCGCACGATTTATTCCTTTTTTCACCGTCAACACCTCTGTTCCTCCGAGACCGTTACGCGGTTCGATATTTTTCGATTTTATACGATTCTATACGATTTTATACGTAGTTAATCGAGGGATACGATTCGTTCGGTTTACGGACGGGTTGTAATTATCGTCGGTCATATCTGGCGGAGGAAAGTATCGGGAGTAAACGAGCTTACGAGGAAGTATGCGAATAAGGCTCACCTAGCGATCGCGGAGTGCGTGCGGAGTCGCCACGTGTTAGCTGCAGCTTAGCGGCTCCTCGTGCCGCATCCCGGCAGCCGCGTTATCGCCTTATCAACCCCGCCTTCCTTCCTTGTCGCGTCTTAACCCCTTGGCGTTCGTGTTCCTGGATTCTCGCCTCCTCTTCTTCCGTTCGCACTAATCGTTAGATCCTGCGGGCGTAGCACCGTTTATCATCGGCACCGGTCGTCGTTCCTGGTTTCCGTGTACTATATGTGTATATATATGTATACGTATATATACGTATATTGCCCGATCGAAATTCTCGTAACGATCGAACGAGATCCGTGTCACTCAACACAATTCACCGAATTACCGTGACTTTTCTCCCGTGGCGTTTACATCGATGCGATCGCGATCATCGCGCGACTGCAGCCGATGATCGCTTTCGACTGGCACACCGCAAATTGGGGCAAACGATCCGATCGGTAACCGTGATTATTCGCGCGGCTCGTTCGGCGGCGGCGGCGGCAGCAGCGGCGGCAGCGGCGGCGGCAGCGGCGGCGGTCGTCCGATGGAGAGAGCAGCACAAAGAGTCCATGAAATATCGATCTCTCGCGAAGGAAAGAGCCTGCGTAAGCGACGCTGTTCTTTTTCCGTTCTTTATCGTCCCGGGTTTGGGAAAGATATCGGCGCGTGTACAGAGAGACCCGAAGCGAGAGAGAACGAGGATGAAACTCCCGTTCGATCGTAGCCGATGCAACCGAGCATCGATAACGGCAGTGGTACCAGTAACGGCAACGGCAGCAGCAACGACAAGTAGTGTATCCGCCAAAAGATCCGCGACGTACGTTCGTCAATTTGTCCTCTCCTCCACTACTGCTACCTCCACCTTTCCTGTCTTACTCTCTCTCTCTTTCTCTTTCTCTCTCTCTCTCTCTCTCCCTCTTTCTCTCGCCTTCTTTCTCTCTCTCTCTCTCTCCCCCCTTTCTATCTTTCTTTTTCCCCCCCCGCTGTATCTTTCTCTTTCTTTCTCCCTTTCTCTGTTGCTCCACTACGAAAGAATGCGCAACCACACTGGTTTACGGTTCCGTTCGCGACGAAGATGTTCTGCGGACTGATAACCTGCCGTCTACTTACCTCCGGCGAGCGCCCCTAACGCGCCGAACTCCCTGGCACGACAGGTGCTCCGAAGGAGGAGTGGGAATAAGAGGATGGTCTCGCGGAGGGGACAGGGATAACCTACTCGTAGCAGCGGCAGCAGCAGCGGCGGCGGCGGCGGCGGCGGTGGTAGCTCTTGCCGGTGTATACGCATTGCGAGAGAGAGAATGAGAGAAAGAGAGGCGATTATGAGGGACGGAGAGAAGGAGGGTTGGGAAAGAGAGGGATGAGAAAGGAGAGAGAAACGGGGAGAGCTGGACGACGACGACGGCGGCGGCGGCGGCAGGCCGTGCAACCAGCACCGAGCAGACCGAAGAGAAGAGGGCAACGACACCGCATCGCGGGTCGGTGGGCTTCGACACATTTACCGAAAACTACATCGTCACCACCGTCACCGCCACCGATGCCGCCGCGAGGATTCTCCGAATCTCTCGATAATTGATCGATCCATCCATCCATCGATCCATCCACCGACCGATCCATCCACAGCTGACCGACCGCTATACGGGGATAGATGCAATTTCGACGTACCCCTTTACGTCGGTGCTATTATTCCCTCGCCGCGGTAGGTGGCCGCGATCCACGAGAAACGAACACGGTCGTTAGAGTTTTCACCCGAGCCGTTTCGAATTCGCGAATACACAGGCCGCGAGAGAGCCGAGAGAGAGAGAGAGAGAGAGAGAGAGAGAGAGAGAGAGAGAGAGAGAGCCGAGAGACCAGCAGAGCCGGCAAAGGTGTCGAGTCGTTGATCGTCCCCTCGTGAATTAAGAATCGTTCGCTTCCCGTCGAGCCAGTGGAACGCGCGTGGCTTCGTGGATTTTGCACGGTGCGAGAAGGAACGCTAGGAATCGGGGTGTCGGGATTATCATTATTTAGGGAGACGTCGGGTGGTCATTCTCGATCGTTGGCCTCTTTGGGGCCCAGCCATTTCGTAGCCGGCCCGCGTTTTCCACCTCCCACCCTCCTCATCTTTGCCGCTATCGCGCCACCTCATCCTTCTTATCCTCTTCCTCCTCCGCCCTTACCCTCCTCTTCTTCCTCCTCTTCGTCTTCTCCCGTAGTCTTATACGTACATGCTTCACCCTTTTTCTTCCTCTCGTCCCTGCCTTTTCTCTTTCTTCGACTAGGGCAGCTCCGGGAACACTGATATCTCGAGAACGATCTGCGATCTGGCCCTTTCCTTCTTGCGTTCCACGCTTGGGAAGTCGCGATTACTATTTCCGAGGGCATATCGACTCCCATCCAACCGTCCTCGATCGAATCGTCAACCTCCACGTTCACAGGCCCATTACTCCTTCGCGATTCCACCATTCGATCAACCGTCGTTTTCGATCCTTCCTTTTTTCCCATCGCGCAGCCACGCTACCTCGCGCTGGATACACACAGGGTTGGCTATCCCGACCACTGTCATCCGTCATTTTTCTTCCAACCGTTTCTTCCATATCGGTGTGTCCTTTCCCTTATCGTCCTCCTTCATCCTCTCTCCTTCCTCTCTCCTTCCTCTCTCCTTCCTCCCTTTCCCCTTTTCCCATCTTCATTATTCTCCTATTCTATTCGTCATCCCAACCGCATCCCCTTTTTATTCTCGCCTTTTCCCAATCTTCCGGTGTAACTCTACTTTTAGTACCCGAAACCGTTTCGATCCCGACGCATACTCGCGATCGACGCGTAAAAATTGGCCAAACCTGACGAAGAGGATAATTCGAAGGATCGGTTGGTCCAGGTCCAGGTGGATAAATATTCATCGGTTAGTCGCGTTGGATCGTGTACGAGCTCACCCTTGCCGGTGATTTTCAGCGCGACTGGCGAGAGGACGAGGAACTAGGGAGTCGCGCTGATGGGCGAGTACGGGCAACGTCCGTCGAAAAAAGAAACATTTTCCGTTTTCAAGATCGCGCTAAAAACCCGATGCAGTCTCTAGCGCGCGTTCTGAGAAGGATCGGGGTCGCGGGACCGTCGGCACAGGCAAGCAAGCGTTCATGTACGCGAGAAGATGCGACCAAGGCGGGGCGGAGTGCGATGGGAGATCCGATCCGATCCAAGGCGAGGCCAGGCGAGACAAGACGAGACGAAGATCAACCGAGGCGTCGTCGCCGTGCGCTTAACTGCCCTATAAGGCAGTTCTTCTCTCTTTGCTACCTCTAGTCACCGTTGTCTCCAGGAGTACGATGCCTATAGCGAGGTGTCCCGAACGCGCGCCACGTGATCGCGCACCTTCCATTCTTCGCTCAACGCCTCGAATTTGCTTATATCTCTTGCATCTTCGCTCTTCGGTTAAATGGACACGTAGCCTTCCATCTTTCCTCCTCTAATAACACGCCTTCCTCCTTCCTTACGATCCACGCTTACATCGGTCTCCAAACCTTCCACGGAAATGCAACTCCGAGCTTTTTTCTTGTTATTAACCCTTTGCACTCGAGAGGTGAGCTTTAGTCACCATTTCATAAAATTTGCAAGATCGATATTAATTCGTATATCAAATTTAATGTAATGTAACAGTGTGCGAGGTATCGAAATCAAATATTTCTACAATTCTCTTATTATATAATTCTTTATTTACTGCTCAAAAAAGTATCGTCAGTTTTTTAGTGGAGAATCTTTGAATTTCTACTCTTCGCTAGCCAAGAAAAATCGTCGAGTGCAGAGGGTTAAATAATCCCTAAGAATACTGTGCTAAATACTAAATGCACCGTGGAATATATTCCGACTTGGAACTGGAAATTATAAAATAATTCGAACCTCGTCGTCGCAGGATTGAAAACCACGTGAATCAAGTTATTGGAAAAATTATTATTCCGGCCTTCGTGGAACGGGAGGAGACACCCATAGGATTTATTTACATGCATAATCTAACAGTATAGTCACTCGCATCAGTTCTAACAGATTCTTGCTTCGACGATTATTGATACAATTAATGACGAGGTTAGAAGTATCCAGTGATGAGACATGCAAGGAAAAAAGGAAATTTTATTACTATGTATGTTTAATCTTTTGTGTGTATTTGTTATTGGCTTGGCAATATGCGTGAAGATGCAATTGACGAGTATACGGTAATTAGTTCTAACAAATTCTTGCTTCGACGATTATTGATGCAATTATTGACGAAGTTAGGAGTATTTAGTGATGGGACATGCAAGGAAAAAAGGAAATTTTATTGCTATGTTTGTTTATATTTGTTATTGATTTTGGCGATAGATGGAGTCAATGAGTAAACGGTGTCTACGTGGATAATTGATTGGACTAAAGCATGGTATGTAGTAAGTAAAGTAGATGGATTAAAGAGTCCCGATGGAAATGCATAGATATGTATAATTATGTTTCTGTCTTAATAATTCTGTGGTTACAAGGAAAAACACTGTATATCTCTGTCACGATTTAAAAGAAAACGTAATATTTTTATCATTTGGGTTGCAGAATATATGATTGATATTTTTAGCGGACAAAAATAAGTAAAAATAAATTTTATATATTCAAAAAAGTTATACGATATTAATATGAAGATTTGATATTTAAAATTTTAAATGACGGTTTTCTATACTAACATAGAATTATCTAAAGTAACAATGTTTGTTGCAATTGAATTTATTTGAGTAAATCATTTTTTTATAATGTAATTCTAAGGAATTCTAAGGAATCATAGACTAATGGCAATTTATTCGAGGAATAATGGAAAAATTATAAAAAGTTCGCATTATTTTTCAATTTTATTTTCCTTGGATGCCAATTTATTTGTTAATAAAAGAATCGTCAAAAAATCGTACAGAATAGAAATAATTAATTACAAACCTAATCGTTAAAAAAATCCCTGAAAAGGAAAAATAATTATGTATTACGAAATAAAATCTTGTAAGTATTTATTTGAGATAATCATATTTCTAAATCCATACATGAAGTAATTATTTCAAAAATTCTGTGTGTGAATCGAAGAAAGATTTGTGTTTTGTAAATATGAAACAAAAAATCCGTAAAATTGTAGCTATATATAAAATATATCCAATAATGTTTTCATAAATTTCGCAAGTCCTATACAAATAATTAAAAATTCATTATTGATAAGATTATGGAAATAATAGTAGATGTAGTAGAGAATAATCTGAAAATTTATTTGAGAAATAAATCTGCGACGGAATTTGCATTTTTTAATATTTATATATAATAATTAATACATAATATATAACATTTAATTACATTTAATTATATTAAAGTGTCAAGGAAGAAAGTAAGAAATGTTACAAGTTTCAAACACAAAATTCATTTCTAATACTTCGGAGCCGAACAGTGAAGATTCAATGAATATAACTGTATCATTCATAGTCTGAAGTCTCTACCGTTATTTGTGCCGGTAATTATGAAATTGGTCTAAGTCAAAAACCTAAACCAACCGATTCTATTATTTGTTCTGTGTTGCATTCGTTTAAACGTATTACAATTGTATGAAACTCTCTTTGCAAAATAACAGTAGTGCACGATTAGATCGAGTCTCTAGCTGTGCGATAATTAACATTTTAATTTATCCAAAGGTGAAAATTTGAATAATTCGAAACGAAATACACGCGAGCTCTTCGTTTGCCAGACCGATTAATTTCGCAAAAGCAAAGAACAGAAATTTATTTAAAATATAAAAAGTTCAGCATCGATCAAGTACTCTATATTTACAATTTGCAATAAAATTAAAAAACATTTAAAAAGCGGAGATAATCGCTTTGGTCTGTGAGTGACTCATATGACTTGAGCCACTTCGTAATCACCATAATTATTTAACAGATCAAAAAAGAGCGTGTGCAGTCCTAATTGCTGTAGCTCTAACTGCCATTACCAAAATGTACGCTAAATACAGAGCAAAAATCACTAAATGATCATTTTCTTTATCCTTCGTACACAATAAGTATAAGATAATTCTGTATAATTAAAATTACCATTATGTTATTATATATAATTATAGTTATTATTATACTATTATATATAAGAATAATTGCTCGTAATAATTATATCATCATAATCCGTAATAATTATAAATATTCATTGTCAAAAAAGGGTACATACTGCTAAATTTTAAATGTTACGTTTAAATTTGCATTTAAATTTGTATTTAATAATGTCTGAATTTAATCTGCTTATTATGAAGAAAACGCTAGAGTATTCAAAAGAACCCAATCGTCTGCTTGAATTAATACGTGAATATAATTGAAATGTATGCAAATTGCAAATTATACACATCGAAGCTACAACAGTGGAGTTCTTCCTTCAATTAACTCGTCGTGATCTCCACTTACATACATATGTAGATATGGAACTTGTTAAAACAAGTTTCTGGGTATTATATGAATGACATAAGTGGAAATGGATTAAAATTGCAATAGCTTTACGAATAATTAATTGCCATAAGAATCAAGTTGAAATGAATCTTGTCTCAATCTTGTATCAAAATGTTAATAAAAATCTTTATGTTAAATCAATGACGTAAAATTAGTGGCAAATTCTTTTTATTTTATTGCATTATTTCATATGTAATTCATCCTCGTAATTATTTTCGAGCGAGGAAGAAGATTTTAGATCGAGTATCCCAAAATATTCCAAAATTTAATAAAACTTCTTATTTTTGAGATCTAATTTCTCTCTTATAGAAAATGTTGAAGTATGACAACTAAATTATAATCGCGATTATTTTGTTATAATTTTTATGTTACTCGAAAGAGTTTTTATTAATTCTGAAATAAAGAATTATTAATTTTTGATTTTGCGCAACACAGGTATTACGTTCGAACAGAATTTTTCCTTTTCTCAGATTTCCCGAATCAAACAATTTTTATTACCAATTATTATTTACATTGAATTATTATCAATTAAACTAAATATTTTATTATTTTATTGTTTACTAAATATTAATTTATTACGATTTCGATGAAAAATTTTCTGTATAACCTTCCGAATAATTACATTGTCTGTATACTATCTCAAAAAAAGGAAAAATAACAAAAATCGTAGTTACCTGCAAAGAAGCAACGAAACGAGTTACAACTGTATTCTTTATAACTCTCTCACTATCTTGAAAATAAATTATTGTTAATTTCCTAGAGGATACAGAATCAGGATACGAAAAGATGTTTCAAATTCAATGGCTTCCAAAATTCTACCATTTATTCAATTCTATTCTATTCTCCTTTATTAACCCTTTGCACTCGACGATTTTTTGGCTAAAGAAGAGTAGAAATTCAAAGATTCTCTACTAAAAAACTAATGATACTTTTTTGAGCAGTAAATAAAGAATTGTATAATAATTAAATTGTTGTTATAATAATTAAATAATTGTAAAATTATTTGATTTCAATACCTCGCACACAGTTACATTACATAAAATTTGATATATTAATTAATATCGATCTTCCAAATTTTATGAAATGGTGACTGAAGCTCATTTCTCGAGTGCAAAGGGATAAACACCTTTTATTGCTCAACAGCTGCATAATCTTTACAAAATTGGCTTATCGTTAGAATGGTCTGTACAAAATGTACAGCCTTCCAGTTCGTGTAGTTTTCTTCAGGAATGTTATATACATATACATTATCATACATATTTGTACATACAATGTACGTATAGTAACGTATATGGGAAGGAAGAAGTCCGTTGACTGTATTTGGGCCACATTTAGAATGGACTATACGTATCTCATGGTAATAGTAAAGAAATTTAAATACTTTAAGGTGTAAAAAATCTTCAGAGCCTTTTCAAGCTCGACTAGGCCGTGTGTATAACTTAAACGGACATTCATATTCCTGGCAATTCATGAATTTTGTCTTTGTTTCGATGCTGAGAAAGAGCAAAATGCTCCTTTTAAGTAAATACCCCAGGAACGAGGTTTTCCTTGCGGACAGAAAGTGGAAGTTGAAGTTGAATTGCTTCGTACACCGTATTCAACGTACAATTAGGCAATATTCCTTACATGTCACGAATTCAATACAGCTATGCACAATATCTAATACTTGCTGGGAATTTAAAATACACCGTAAGTGATAATTTGCATTGGGACTGGATGGGACTGGGAAAATGACTGGAAAATTTTATAAATAGTATTTATCAATAGTCTTTGTAAATTTAGAATTGCAAAGATTTAAATTTTATTTTTAATTTAAAATTTAAATTTTTGTAGTTTTTTTTAGTCTTTGTAAATTTATCGATGGATTCGAGAGATATTGTTCTATTCTCCTTTATTAACCCTTTGCACTCGACGATTTTTTGGCTAAAGAAGAGTAGAAATTCAAAGATTCTCTACTAAAAAACTAATGATACTTTTTTGAGCAGTAAATAAAGAATTGTATAATAATTAAATTGTTGTTATAATAATTAAATAATTGTAAAATTATTTGATTTCAATACCTCGCACACAGTTACATTACATAAAATTTGATATATTAATTAATATCGATCTTCCAAATTTTATGAAATGGTGACTGAAGCTCATTTCTCGAGTGCAAAGGGATAAACACCTTTTATTGCTCAACAGCTGCATAGTCTTTGCAAAATTGGCTTATCGTTAGAATGGTCTGTACAAAATGTACAGCCTTCCAGTTCGTGTAGTTTTCTTCAGGAATGTTATATACATATACATTATCATACATATTTGTACATACAATGTACGTATAGTAACGTATATGGGAAGGAAGAAGTCCGTTGACTGTATTTGGGCCACATTTAGAATGGACTATACGTATCTCATGGTAATAGTAAAGAAATTTAAATACTTTAAGGTGTAAAAAATCTTCAGAGCCTTTTCAAGCTCGACTAGGCCGTGTGTATAACTTAAACGGACATTCATATTCCTGGCAATTCATGAATTTTGTCTTTGTTTCGATGCTGAGAAAGAGCAAAATGCTCCTTTTAAGTAAATACCCCAGGAACGAGGTTTTCCTTGCGGACAGAAAGTGGAAGTTGAAGTTGAATTGCTTCGTACACCGTATTCAACGTACAATTAGGCAATATTCCTTACATGTCACGAATTCAATACAGCTATGCACAATATCTAATACTTGCTGGGAATTTAAAATACACCGTAAGTGATAATTTGCATTGGGACTGGATGGGACTGGGAAAATGACTGGAAAATTTTATAAATAGTATTTATCAATAGTCTTTGTAAATTTAGAATTGCAAAGATTTAAATTTTATTTTTAATTTAAAATTTAAATTTTTGTAGTTTTTTTTAGTCTTTGTAAATTTATCGATGGATTCGAGAGATATTGTAGAATATTATTTTTATTGCACACAATTCGATCTTTCAGGATAAAAATTTTCCTTGTATGTATCAGGTGTCTTCCTGCTCATATATATTTTTAAAATTGCAGTGAGTATGAGGAAATGTTTGGAAGCAAAATTTTATAATTTTTCGGCTCTTCTTGTTAAAGTACAAAGTTTAAAAAAGGAATCAGAATTAGATGTGAAACAAAAAAAAGAAAAGAAAAATAAATTTGAAGTTACAAAAATATTGAATTCTACCTTTCAAGAAATCAAAATATTAAAAAGGAACAGAAATTTAAAGTTTTGAAAAATTAAATTCAACCTTCTCAAAATTCACAATTACCTAATGCTCCTTATCAGTAATTTAAAGAATTTATGTAATACATTTATAGTGTAGAACGTATGAAAATAGTAGTAATTAGTAAAAATTAGGGACATTAGGTTTTTTTAGACATTTGAACTTTGGTATTCCCTGAAACTCAAGAAAGTTTGCAAACTTTGCACCTTTTTAGTGATTAAAAATTTTTGTAACATGGAAAAAGAAGATTAAAAACCGACGAATGAAGAAGAAACTAATAATATTCTTCGAAAAATTTTCAAAATTCTTGAAGAAATTTTTAGTTATTCTTCGAAAAACGTTTCACTTTAATCAGTACTATAGTGGATAATAAAAAAAGTAAATTAATCTAGAAAGAGTTGGAATATTTAGAATAAGAATCTGGATTAGACATTTTTCTATTATTATCGTTTGAATTATGTTTAGCTATGGTCAGTACAGTTTTACGCAAAAATTTTGTTAGGTCTTCAGTTCTCAAGAAAAAGTATTCCGCTTAGAGAATAAAATTAACCCGTGTTTCGAAAGTTTTAAAAGTTTCGAAACTTTACAGAGCTAGGATCGAAGTTTCGAAAATTCAAAAATTATGCTTGAATCGCTATAAAAACGACTTCATTAACTTCTTCAACTTCTTTAACTTCTTTAACTTCGTTAACTTCTTTAACTTCGTTAACTTCTTTAACTTCTTTAACTTCTTTAACTTCTTTAACTACTTTAACAGTTTACCAAGGTGAATTCATTTTTACCCATATTCATACGTTACTCCGATATTGAGTAGAGTGTTCAAGCATTTTTATTTTTCAGATCCTGTCATTTTATAAATGTACCTTTGCAACCAAGTTGGCTGTCAATATACTGTCACTATACGTGACAATTGAGTTGTAATTTCTGAGCTATTTTAAATTGAAATCGCGAGTTTTTAATTATTTTATAAAAATTTTTAAAGTAAAGTAATAACAATTTTTAATTATTTCGAAATAATTCAATAACAATTTTTCAATTACTTTAAATTAAAATCGCGAATTTTATTTTAAATTAATATATAAGGAATTATTAAAAAAATTATACGAAGAAAAAATTAAATTTTAATTTAATTATAGAATAGGCATAATTTAATAATAAAATTCGTGACTTTTATTTTAAATTAAAATGTAAGGAATTATTAAACAAATTATACGAAAAAAATATTAAATTTTAATTTAATTATAGAATAGGCATAATTTAATAATAAAATTTGCGAGTTTCATTTTAAATTAAAATATAAGGAATTATTAAACAAATTATACGAAGAAAAAATTACATTCTAATTTAATTATAGGATAGGCATAATTTAATAATAAGATAGGTAATTAAATTGATAATGGGGTTGTTGATTAATTCGATATTTTTATGGCTGTAATATCGTCAGTTTTAGTATAGACTACACAAATATGTCGGTGCTAAGTGGTTAGATGGTTACAGTCATATGTACTTAGCACATTGCGAATATCTACTCTTCGATGTTGAATGAATATAGCAACCTTTGGTAATTGAAGATTGAAATAGGAAATACATCGTAAAAAACATTAGAAAATCATTTTATTAAATGATCGGAATTTGTTTATATTTTTTAGTTATATTTAACAATTTTTATATTTTTTCTTCTTTCTTTAATTCGTCATTCTGTAATTTCTTTATAAATTTAAAAATGTTCGAAGAATATGTGTTTAGAGAATTTTTCCACTGTTGAAAAATTAATATTAACGTTAATATCAAGAAAGTTATGCAAGAAAAAGCAGATAGCGAATCTATGACACGTGAATTGTAATAATTTTATAATTCAATTTTTTCTTCTTACAGCCTGTAGAAGCAAAAATTTTTCAATTTTTAAATTTACAAATTTAATGTAAACATTATATTATTGAAAGTAACGAAGATATAAAGCGTTTAATATCAGATATACAATAGTAAAAATATTATCAATAAATAAAGTATTTCTTTGTGAAAAGTTACTCTGAACTTCATAAAATTCTACGATAATTTTTAAAGGTATCAGTTGTAAGTTTATTTCTGCGAAATTTTATGCAATTTTCAAATTTCTTTCAATAAAATTTTACAAAATTTAATTTTTCATTAATATTTCCATAATTAAAAATTACCAAACATGTTGGATGGTCTATAAACAATATTCGCGAATTTTTAGCATATACGCACAAACAAATTCTCCATACTGGTATAATTTAACAGATCTGGACTTAAATCGAAGGAATTGTGTAAAAATAATAAAATAAAATTATTTACTCCTTTAATCACTATTAAATATAAAAATCATCTTATAAAGCACCTTTCTCAAATTAAATTGGACACAAAACTATTGACATTCAACATACCTAAAATTCTAACATACCAACACTGGACACAAAACTACAGACATCTAACATACCTAAAATTCTAACATACTTACACTGGACATTAAACCAGAGACATCTAACATACCTAAAATTCTGACATACTCACACTGGACTGCAAAATATAGACATCTAACATACCTAAAATTCTAACATACCAACACTGGACACAAAAGTACAGATATCTAACACACCTAAAATTCTAACATACTCACACTGGACATTAAACTATAGACATCTAACATACCTAAAATTCTAACATACCCACACTGAACATAAAACTATAGATATTTAACGTACCTAAAATTTTAACATACTCACACTGGACATTAAACTATAGACATTTAATATACTTAAAATTTTAACATACTCACATTGGATATTAAACTATAGACATTTAATATATTTAAAATACTAACATACTCACACTGGATATAAAACTATAGACATCTAACATACATAAAATTCTAACAAACTAACACTGGACACGAAATTACAGATACCTAACACACCTAAAATTATAACATACTTACATTGGATATTAAACTATAGACATTTAATATGCTTAAAATTCTAACATACTCACACTGAACACAAAATTACAGATATCTAACACACATAAAATTCTAACATTCTCACACTGGACATTAAACTATAGACATCTAACATACCTAAAATTCTAACATACCCACACTGAACATAAAACTATAGATATTTAACGTACCTAAAATTTTAACATACTCACACTGGACATTAAACTATAGACATTTAATATACTTAAAATTTTAACATACTCACACTCGACATTAAGCTATAGATATTTATTATATTTAAAATTCTAACATACTTACATTGGACACAAACCTATAAACATTTAATATACCTACAATTCTAACATACATTGGACGCAAACCTATAAACATCTAACATATCCCCACTGGACACAAAATTACAAACAACAAACATACCTAAACCATCCGAATATTCCCCAAACATACTGCATACTCCGAATCCCAATAAGAGAAAAGAAAACTGAGAACGAATGCACGACACAGAACTCAAATTTGCCCCTAAATTTCGTAAAATCGTCGAACATTTTATTCAAACCATCCAAATATTCCCGAACCATACTGCGCACTCGGAACCTCACTGAAAGGGAAGAAAAACGAAGACGAATGCAGGACAGATCAGCGGATCACCTTCCGTGAGTTTCCCACACGGGAAGGAGATGGTCGATGCACCTGTGCGTCGTCGACTTTTCGGAAAAGTTCTCACGGCGATGCACTGTTTGGCAAGGAGCCGCGATCAATCCTATTCGTTGATCCCTGAGACACGTCGGTAGCCAGAGAGCACAGTTTGGTCGCACGTGAGTGGCATTTTCGTGGCGTCGGTGGTGGAACGAGTGGCACAGACGCCGCTGGCCATTGTCTTGTTCCCTTGTACCGATGAATCCTCTTTAGTCCGCCACGTGCATATCAATGACCGGTCGTAAAAGGTGGCCGTAGTCACGTCGCATGAAAGGTGGCTCGTTCGATCGCCGTTTAGACGGTGACACGTTGCGTACGCTAATTACTTCTCGGTAACGAGCCGCTTCCTTGCGAACTGTCTCACGCGATTACAGCTCGTCCGCTTCAGAGAAGTGTCCGGTCCATTAGAATCGTTTGATTCCACCGAGCGAGGCGCGCCGCGATCGTGTTAAGAGTCGATCGTCGACAACGAGGGCCCATCGAGACGTCTTCAGGTATCTGAAACTCGCGCGGTCAACTAGCAACCGGAATTTCTTTCGTCTTTTTTACCACCGTGCAAAGAAACGCACGGTAAGCTATTGTTCGAGCTTCACTTCGGCCAACGACATGCTACGGGAAGCCGATGACGTTTCTTGCGTACACCGCTCGCCGTTGAACTTCTTTTGTCTCAAGACGATCTGAATGTCGGGAAATTGCGCTAGAAGTGCTGTGCGAGTCTTCTAACTTGACAGTCGGGAGTAGATACAGGGAATTGTTCCTTTTCCCGAGCTCACTTTTTGACGTTCTTCGGATTTATGCGTTTCGCATCTTAGCGGCGCGTTCTGACGGGGCAGCGAAATAGGTTAGGTTTGCTTCGGACTATATGGTCTTATTTAATGGAACATGCTAGTGTTCCGAATATGGAAATAGTCATTTGAGATAATCGTTTGCGATTAAATAATGCTGTACTAGGATTTAAAATTAGTTCTTTTGGTAAATTGGTAGTTGACTTAATGAATCTTGCACAGAGGGATTTGTTTGATTTGCAATTCCTTATTTGATGTTTCTAGATTCCTATTTTTAGGTTCCTGGCGAAATATTTTGATGTGACAGTGAAATAGGTTAGGTTTGCTTCGGACTATGTAGTCGAGTTTAATTGAACTTGCGAGTGTTCCGAATATGGTAATAGTCATTTGAGATAATCATTTGCGATTAAATAGTGCTGTACTGGGATTTGAAATTAGTTCTTCTGATAATTTTGTAGTTGATTTCATTAATCTAGCACAGAGGGATTATTTTTCTTTGCAACTCTTATTTCATGTTTCTAGATTCCTATTTTTAGGTTTTTGTCGAAATATTTTGATGCAACAATGAAATAGGTCATGTTTGCTTCGGACTATAGAGTTGAATTTAATGAAACATGCTAGTGTTCCGAATATGGAAATAGTCATTCGAGATAATCGTTTGCCATTAAATAGTGCTGTACTGGGATTTGAAATTAGTTCTTCTGATAATGTTGTAGTTGATTTCATTAATCTAGCACAGAGGGATTATTTTTCTATGCAACTTTTATTTGATGTTTCTAGATTCCTATTTTTAGGTTCTTGGCGAAATATTTTGATGTAACAGTGAAATAGGTTAGGTTTGCTTCGGACTATATGGTCTTATTTAATGAAACATGCTAGTGTTCCGAATATGGAAATAGTCATTTGAGATAATCGTTTGCGACTAAATAGTGCTGTACTGGGACTTAAAATTAGTTTTTTTGGTAAATTGGTAGTTGACTTAACAAATCTTGCACAGAGGAATTTGTTTGATTTGCAACTTCTTATTTGATGTTTCTAGATTCCTATTTTTAGGTTCGTGACGAAATATTTTGATGTGACAGTGAAATAGGTTAGGTTTGCTTCGAACGATATAGACGAATTTAATGGAACTTGCGAGTGTTCCGAATAGCGAAATAGCCATTTAGTATAATTATTTGCGATTAAATAGTGCTGTACTGGGATTTAAAATTAGTTCTTTTGGTAAATTGGTAGTTGACTTCACTAATCTAGCACAGAGGGATTTGTTTCATTTGCAGCTCCTTATTTCATGTTTCTCGATTCCTATTTTGAGGTTATGTTTGATTCGAATGATATAATAGTCCTTAAAAAATTAATTAAATTTAATAGTAGAAGTATTCTTAGCTTTGAGGTAGTAGTTTGAGATATTTAAGAAGAAATAAAGTAATTAATTGTTAAGTTAATAAAGGAATTGACTGTACTGCAATATATTGATTTAAATGAGTTTTTCTGCAAAGATGTCTATCGCGATTTTGCTCGTTTTACTCGACTTTATTTTTAATTTTCTTGAAATTCATATCTTCTACGATCACGGTGATATATTCTGATAGGTTAACGAAATAGGTCATGGTTGGTTTGGATGATGTAGCATGTTTATGAAATTATCTGAATTTACTGGAATATGCAAGCATTCTAAGCTTTGACATAGTCATTTGACATAATCATTTGCGATTAATTAATGCTATACTACGCTGATATAAAACGAGTTCTTCCAGTAAGTTCTTAGCGAGGAGAGAGAAATTTGTTCGTTTTACTTGATTCCATCTTTAATTTCCTTCATATTCATACTTTCGAGATCTTGACAATATATTCAGATAATGTAGTGAAATAGGTGATTATTTTACTATTAGTTGTATTTATGTCAAAAATATTGATTATAAAAACTACGATGATTTGGTATTTTTTACTCTCCTCAATGACTACTATAAGTCCTCCAAGTCTTGGACGTTACTTACCTTTCAAACACCTTGTATATTACAAAGTTGCGAATTAATCTAATATAAACATTCATGTAACATCTATCTTCTTCTCATATTTTTCCCATTGCAATGAAATACCTAATGCATTTTCAGCTTCGATGTCTGTGGGAATAGTATATGAAGTAGTATATTCCGTCATAACTTAATCGTGTCACCATTTGTGTCAAGTATGAATTATTTTTGTCTGTATTCATTCACAATTATCATAATAGTCTTCGAGTGCAAGTAATATTAAAAGAAATACTGAATACCTTGGATGTGCAATAAGAGACATTTTCTGATTATGTACACTTTATTGCACTTGTAGTCATTTAGCATTTTCGAATATGATGTAGTAGCGTTATGTTGAGTTATGTTGCGTTCTGTATGCGTTCTGTTTGAATTCTGAATGAGTTCTGATTGACTTCTGTAAGCGTTTTATTCGAGTTCTGACCGTGCTCTCTTTGCGTTCTGATTGTGTTCTGATTGACTTCTAAATGTGTTCTCTTCGCGTTCTGATTGTGCTTCGATTGACTTCTGAATGTGTTCTCTTTGCGTTCTGATTGTGTTCTGATTGACTTCTGAATGTGTTCTATTTACGTTCTGAATGAATTCTGATTGACTTCTGTATGCGTTTTATTCGAGTTCTGACAGTGCTCTCTTTGCGTTCTGATTGTGTTCTGATTGACTTCTGAATGTGTGCTTTTTGCGTTCTGATTGTGCTCCGATTGACTTCTGAATGTGTTTTCTTCGCGTTCTGATTGTGCTCTGATTGAATTCTGAATGCGTGCTCTTTGCGTTCTGATTGTGCTCTGATTGACTTCTGAATGTGTTCTCTTTACGTTCTGATTGTGTTCCGATTGACTTCTGAATGTGTTCTTTTTGTGTTCTGATTGTGTTTCGATTGACTTCTGAATGTGTCCTCTTCGCGTTCTGATTGTGCTCTGATTGAATTCTGAATGTGTTCTCTTCGCGTTTTGATTGTGTTGTCATTGGCTTTTGAATGTGTTAGCTTCGCGCTCTGATTGTGTTCTCATTGGCTTCTGAATGTGTTCTCTTTGCGTTCTGATTGTGTTCTGATTGACTTCTGAATGTGTTCTCTTTGTATTCTGATTATGTTCTGATTGACTTCTGAATGTGTTCTTTTTGCGTTCTGATTGTGTTGTCATTGGTTTCTGAATGTGTTCTCTTCGCATTCTGATTGTGTTCTCATTGGTTTCTGAATGTGTTCTCTTCGCGTTCTGATTGTGTTCTCATTGGCTTCTGAATGTGTTAGCTTCGAGTTTTGATTGTGTTCTCATTAGCTTCTGAATGTGTTCTCTTCAAATTCTGACGGTGTTCTGAGATATCTCGTGGTGTTCTATCAGATACAAGTTAGAGTTTTCCATGATTGGTTGAAGGTGGATGTTGGTAGCGGAAAAGTCGCATTTTTCGATTGGACGTGAGTGCGTGTGAAGGAATTTAGGTTTGAGGAGTAGGAATCTGTAAATTAACTTGGCCTTTCTTTCATATTGTTTTTATAGTCAATGTCATAATTTATGGATAGATGTCTGTTCGTCGCTTCTGTGGGTCAATCACACGTGGGTACAATCTGTTGAGTTCTGGTATTTATCTGTTAAGTGTCCTGTACCTTTGCATTTTAAGTATATTATTTAATACGCTGAAAGAACGGCAAGGTACGTCGAAACTTAGGTGCTACCATCGCATCATTATATATCAAATTTCCTAATTCGTGATTACCTACGTGACCCATTCGGATAATCGGTAATTCGCATAATCGAACTCCGCATAATCATCGTTCTACTGTATCCGGTGTAGAAATTAAAGAAAAAAATTGAAAAGTAACTTTGAAACATTAAATTTTGAAAAAAAAAGAAGAAAGTTGAGAATTTTTTTCTACATTCAGTGTTTTAAAGTTTCCAATTCATGACTACATACGTGAATCATTCTATAATACATTCGGATAATGGTTCATTTGGACAGTCGAAATTCGCATAATCGACATTCTACTAAAATCCTATTCTCAGATAGTATTCACGTAAGTACGAACACTCACAATCAATAATAAACATTCGTCTAACTTATTTTCACGATTGTCTGGCAAAATATGGACCTATAATGATATAACTAATCGCATCTTTCTTTCTAATTATCGAATTAGTACACTCTAGTTCCTTAATCCTTTTAGTGCCGGACGACGATATATCGTCGTACACTACACTTGTGAAAAGTGCCAACGACGATATATCGTTGCGTATGCGATGGCATCTTATTCTTCGCATTGTGAGAAAGCTCTATCTCAAAATAAATTTATAAAAATTATTTTTGGGTTTAACTTTTTGTTATATTCTATGCTGGTTGGTGCCATGGAGTTATCCTTTCGTTCTCAGGACTGATATTGGTTATTTTATTAAAATTGATCGAGAATGTAATACTTATACTTCATACTACGTGACCCACATAAAACTGTGATCAAACGTTGATTATTCTTATGTGCAAATATTGTTTCTAGAAAAGAAACTTGTTTCTATGTTTTTCATCGTGTTTTATATCGATGTTATTCGTACTATTTTCAATGAATATCGAAACACAATTGGCATTACATTATTTTTTTTTTCATCAGTAATATGCTGCGTTTTGAATTTTTTAAATATCATTCTTAATTTGGTTTTTATAGTAAATCCATCCGGTTATCTTCGCATAGGTACACGTTTTTCGTTCGGCACTAAAAGGGTTAACACTAGAACTACCAACCCAGTCAATATGACTGGTCCCAGAATTTTCCTTTTTGCTTTTTAATCACCGAACACATACACCTGCTTTAAGAATAAAATTGTTATCAACTCATATTAATAAAGAACTGCAATCAATATATTCACTCATATTTATCGTACCCCTGAAATTACTATAATCTGTGCACGTTATAGTTAAGTACCTATTAAAGATCGGTAGTTCCAGTGTTAAACCCGATACAGTCCTGTTGACAGACAATGCATATGGCATTCCTCGTTCTGTCATATTCGTTTCCGATATTTTCTAATATAACCCACAGGCCACGTAATCGTGTTTTAAGATTCGAAACGGCAAAGTGGATTACGATCGCGCCATCTGTTTCCAAATTACTATTCAACGAGCTAGGTGCCGAGGCGAGCTAGGTTCATACACTCGGGGTCAACGGCAGAGGAAGATCTCGACTTTGTGTGGCACAGAGCGATTATAGGTATCGAATTGAGGGATCGAGCGAGTTTCGCAATGATTCAAGCGTGAAGTAGAATAGATTCCAGCAGATGTGGAACCTTTGCAGAGGTAACGTCAACCGTGACTCACCCGTCTGTGCCATAGAAATCATAGGTACAGGACCCTCGAAATTGCCGCTGCGGGCGGTTCAACAAAACGTGGCTAACAGTGCACAAAAAATTGCGCGGTGTCTGTATCACACGAGCAGAGAATCGATCAAACCGATCGTTCAAAATCGTTTTGTATATGATTCGTTTCATCGCTGGCATGCGGAGAGAAATCCATGTACCACGCGATTTTTAACCCTCTACACCGGCAGTTTTGATTCGCTTATGAACAGACTGCGGATTTGTTTATGCAAATGCATATTTTTACACGATGCACGTGGAATAGTGGGACATGGACAAAAACAAAAGGTTTCAAAAATATATTTTTCATTTACCATTTTTTATATAGGGCATATACTTTGTATATAATTATTTTCAAAACATAAACAAGATTATGGTATATATGTTATTAGTCGAATATATGTATCGTATCGTGGTCTGTGATAACGTGGAGTAGATTCCAAAAAGATTCCAAAAATATATTTTTCATTTACCATTTTTTATATAGTGCATATGCTTTATATAAGTTATTTTCAAAACATATGCGAGATTATGGTATATATCTTATTAGTCGTATATATGCATCGTATTATGATCTGTGAATACGTGGAATAGATTCTAAAAGCGATTCCAAAAATATATTTTTCATTTACCATTTTTTATATAGTGCATATGCTTTATATAAGTTATTTTCAAAACATATGCAAGATTATGGTATATATGTTATTAGTCGTATATATGCATCGTATAGTGATCCGTGAATACGTGAAATAGATTCTAAAAGGATTCCAAAAATATATTTTTCATTTACCATTTTTGATATATAGTGCATATGTTTTGTATATAACTCTTTTCGGAGCATATGCAAGATTGTAGTAAATATGTTATTTGATCGTATATATGTATCGTGTCGTGATCTGTGATTATGTGGAATAATTCTTGCATCGCATTAACTTCATTTACCGATAAATTTGGTACCTTGGCGTCATCGTTGATGACAGATACGCGTAATCAGTGCTACTAATAATTCACTATATGGAATCGCGTTTTCATGACCCTGTCTTGTTAATTGAATAATTAAAATAACACAACAGTGTGGATAGGTAATGGAAACCAATTTCTTGTACGTATTTAACAGTTAACAAATTAATATATTTATATAATAATATTTAAATATTTTTTTGAGAGAAATCCATGTACCACGCGATTTTTAACCCTCTACACCGGCAGTTTTGATTCGCTTATGAACAGACTGCGGATTTGTTTATGCAAATGCATATTTTTACACGATGCACGTGGAATAGTGGGACATGGACAAAAACAAAAGGTTTCAAAAATATATTTTTCATTTACCATTTTTTATATAGGGCATATACTTTGTATATAATTATTTTCAAAACATAAACAAGATTATGGTATATATGTTATTAGTCGAATATATGCATCGTGTCGTGATTTGTGATAACGTGGAATAGATTCCAAAAAGATTCCAAAAATATATTTTTCATTTACCATTTTTTATATAGGGCATATGCTTTATATAAGTTATTTTCAAAACATATGCGAGATTATGGTATATATGTTATTAGTCGTATATATGCATCGTATTATGATCTGTGAATACGTGGAATAGATTCTAAAAAAGATTCCAAAAATATATTTTTCATTATACATTTTTTATATGGTGCGTATGCTTTGTATATAGTTCTTTTCAAAACATAAGCAAGATTATGGTATATATGTTATTAGTCGTATATATGTATCGTATCGTGATCTGCGAATACGTGGAATAGATTCCAAAAAGATTCCAAAAATATATTTTTCATTTACCATTTTTTATATAGGGCATATGCTTTATATAAGTTATTTTCAAAACATATGCGAGATTATGGTATATATGTTATTAGTCGTATATATGCATCGTATTATGATCTGTGAATACGTGGAATAGATTCTAAAAGGATTCCAAAAATATATTTTTCATTTACCATTTTCCATATATAGTGCATATGTTTTGTATATAGCTCTTTTCGGAGCATATGCAAGATTGTAGTAAATATGTTATTTGATCGTATATATGTATCGTGTCGTGATCTGTGATTATGTGGAATAATTCTTGCATCGCATTAACTTCATTTACCGATAAATTTGGTACCTTGGCGTCATCGTTGATGACAGATACGCGTAATCAGTGCTACTAATAATTCACTATATGGAATCGCGTTTTCATGACCCTGTCTTGTTAATTGAATAATTAAAATAACACAACAGTGTGGATAGGTAATGGAAACCAATTTCTTGTACGTATTTAACAGTTAACAAATTAATATATTTATATAATAATATTTAAATATTGATTTAAATTCGAAATATAATATTTTAAACAAAAAGATTCACACTATCTAGAAAATTCTTCTCTATCTGCTGCTCTCCCGCACTCTTATTAACACATGTTTACTATATGACGATTCTCACGTAACTGTTTCATTCTGCCACATTTTTCTAAAGAATTTTTATCAATATTCATACTAGATTCCACTCGCACATATTATATTTATATCACCCCAAATGACTTTCACTTATTCTTCCTCATTACCATTCACATATATAAAACCAACACTTGTACTCTTATAAAACCAATACTCACAAACAGTGTACATATTCTTTAATTGTTTATATATAATTGTTTATATATTCTTTAATTTTTCAAAATGCTAAAATTCGACAAGGAAGAAAGGCATCGATGCACAGTTGAATCTAATTTTGTTATTAATAAAAATAACGATGCAACGATTAATAACCTAAAAATTTATTGTCAAATTTGCGACGAAGATATAAAATGCGAAGAAAATGGCAATTCTTTCAACATATTAATATTGACAAATACGAAAAGAAATTTGATTGGATATAAATTAATTTTAACAGACAAACGTCATCAATTAACGACTTCAAATATGACAGAAATATTAATAATATGTTGTAACGAAAATTAGGTGGCGCCACTGTCAGTGACGTGACTACAATGAAACTGTAGATCTCGATAATGCTTTGTGTAGTAGCATAAATAAGTAGCGAGTTAAAATTCTTTTAAATGTTCGGAATATTAAACCGAATTCAGTGATAGTAAATTAATATCGAGTGTTAGTCAGTGAAGTAAATTGAAGTTCAAAATATTTTCTTTCTTCTTAAATTAACCAATAATTTTTTCTGTCTTGTTACTTATAATTGCTGCCAAATATTTACAGCTACAAATTATAAACCATCTTGATTATTCACGACATTTAGCACCCCTTTTCGGATTAATTGGAATAATTCGTGATCATACTATATCGAAAATATTCAAATTAGCTATACAAAATATAACTATGCATAACCTGCTCATGCAGAGTAACGGAGCTCATACATATACACAGTATTTCATAACTTTATCATTATGGTGTCAACAATTTTTTCATTCCACTTAAGTTGAAAATATATTATTATAATAAAAAAATAAATTTTAATTATTGTAGTTATTAAAAGAAATGAACAATTTAATTTGCAATTTAAAAATCACCTCATAGATTAAGTTCATAAAAATTATGAGAAAGCATCTTGTTTGAGATATTTTGATATCTACTCTGAAAATATATAATAAAAATTATATATCCTTATTTAAAAATTTAAACATAATTTTCACGGATAAATCATTTCATCGCTTAATATTCTATATAATATTCTAATATTCTATGATATTCTATAATATTTATTAAACATTTTTGTGTATCGCGATATTTTTTCAGATATTTTCACGTTTCTTAGTAAACCGAATGTACCATGGAAACATGCTTATACAACTTACATGTCACATGACGTTATCCCCAATCTAGTTACGTACCTGGTAGACGCTTCAGATGAACAGGAAAGATCAACGAAATGTCGAAAGACTCAGTGTCTAAATATAATAATTCCATTGTGATGCACCACTGTATTCACTCGTTGCAATATAATTAGCGAAGTCATTATGACACTCATAGTCAGCGCTGACTACCATTCCATGGTACCTTACACGCATACAAATTAGACATAAAAGAAGGTTTAAATTACACCAACCTTCTCTACAACTTATATCTTCCCTCAAAAACCTGCTTCTTCGATTAATCCTTTGCACAATTCTTTTTCCGTAGAGAAAAATAGCGATTCAAAAATTTTCTGTCATAAAGTCACCGATATTCTGCAAAATAGTAAATAATCAATCGTACATATGTGAATTAACACGTAGGCTTATCTTATTTCGACATTTCGCGCTTTGTTACGTTATATCAAATTTAATATATCAATTAATATCGATTTTCCGAATTTGATCAACATTAAACTTACCACGACCGGTAAAATTAATCGGTACATGAAAAGACGAAAGAAATCCATAAAAACAAAATAGGAATGGATAAATGAAAAATTAATTATATGCATATTGGAAGAAAAATCGCAATAACATCGAATACTAAATTTTTGATTAAAATTTCGAAAATGCTCGTTTAGCGCGTAGTCGTTGAGCGACAAATGGCGGCTGGTGGTCGTCTCAGGAGTGCAAGAGAAATCCTTCAAAGCAAAATGCGAATGGGTAAATGAAAAATTAATTATATGCATTTTCAAAGAAAAATCGCGATAACGTCGAATACGAAATTTTCCATTAAAATTTCGGAAATGCTCGTTTAGCGCGTAGTCGTTGAGCGACAAATGGCGGCTGGTGGTCGTCTCAGGAGTGCAAGGGAAATCCTTCAAAGCAAAATGCGAATGGGTAAATGAAAAATTAATTATATTCATTTTGAAAGAAAAATCGCGATAACGTCGAATACGAAATTTTCCATTAAAATTTCGGAAATGCTCGTTTAGCGCGTAGTCGTTGAGCGGGAAATGGCGGCTGGCGGACGTCCCAGGAGTGCAAGAGGGGTTGGTCCGTAAGAGTTGGCACGCGTCGCACGTTCTCGATAGCAGAGATCGATCTTGCGATCGTATTTTCGCGAGAAGTTACAGTGGCTCGGATAATTTTCGATTTCTTCGTTTCCCCCAGATTGGTCTCCTTGAGCGGGAAAACACGGAGCGTGGAAATAGACGAGGGTGCAACTGGGCTATCCTTCGCAGCTCGGGTTACCACGCGAACACCTCTTGCGCCTGGGGTGACGTTCAGGTATGCATGTAAGTACCACTAAAAGTTCGGTCAGGATTCAAAAGCGTTGCTGGCCAAGACCTCGCGGTGAGTTACGGCTACGTGCTTGCCATGCACAGGCGCAGACTCTTCGTTTTCAGGTCAAAAGTTTGAAAGTGGTGCACACTACGCGGATTCAGCGGACTAACGCGAGCCACGTTGGACGCCGAGTTCACGAGACATTCAAACTGCCCCGTACACCGACGTGTCTGCACGCGAGTTGCATTCGAGATAGTCATGCAGCGAGCTAGTTTCTAGGCGGATCAACGAAACCGCGATACGTGTCCCGTCCACGATTTAGCACGGAACTCGCTGCTTATTGGCGCGGATCGAACAGTTTTCTAGATGACTGCCGCGAGCGTGACAGAGAAAGGCAGAGAGGAGGAAAAAGGAAGGAGGCTGAAAATTACTTTCGCACGATTTCCCCCCGGGTCCAAGGACGATCGATGTCAAGGTCGCGTACTCGCGAATCTTCAGCCAAGTGGAAGAAGACACCCATCGGCGCAATGAATATGCCAATCGCGGGATGTTCGCTGGAATGAACTCCCTGCGAGTCTGCGTCGTTGGTAGGTACGACGAGTAACACCTGCACGTGACCACTGTCGTCTAAATGGCCGCTTCTTCAATTTTCATTCGGTATTCCACGCTCAACGTTGTCTTATTCTTAGTCACTCGTCTTCGCCAATTTTCTTTCCATATACGTATTCTGTTACATCGCATATCCGCTATACAGGGTGTCTCAGCAATGTTGTACAACCGAGGTGAGGATGATTCTACGTGAAAAGGTAAATCAAAAATGGAGAATAAAATTTTTTGATTCGGAGCCTGGTTGTTGAGAAAATCGACTTTGAATATTCACCGAGTGTACGAGCACTTAGGTACGACTCAGGTATATGGACGATCGACACATCGACATCGGTGGACAAACCGAGAAGTAGGTGGTTCTACATGAAAAAATAAGTCGAAAATAAAGAATACAATTTTTTCCTTCGGAGCTTCGTTGTCGAGAAAATCGACGTTGAATATCTACCGAGTGCGCTGATATACTGATGGTCCATCCGCCATAGCCAAAGTTAAGTGTGCACCCATTTGATGAATATTCAAAGTCGATTTTCTCGACAACGAAGCTTCGAATCAAAAAATTTTATTCCTTATTTTCGATTTGTTTTTTCACATAGAATCTCCCTATCTTGATTGTATCGCCGATAATCATGTATCGATAATCTATCCATACAAGCCATAGTTAAGTGCGTGCCCACTCGGTGAATATTCAAATTTGATTTTTTCGACAACGAAGCTTTAAATGGAAAAATTTTATTCCTTATTTTCGATTTGTTTTTTCGCGTAGAATCCCTCCATCCCGATTGTATTGCCGATACCCGTGTATCGATGGTCTACCCATACAAGCCATAGCTAAGTGCACAGCCACTCGATGAATATTCAAATTTGATTTTTTCGACAACCAAGCTTTAAATGGAAAAATTTTATTTCTTATTTTCGATTTGTTTTTTCGCGTAGAATCCCTCCATCCCGATTGTATCGCCGATACTCATGTATCGATGGTCTATCCATACAAGTCATAGCTAAGTGCACAGCCACTCGATGAATATTCAAATTTGATTTTCTCTACAACGAAGCTTTAAATGACAAAATTTTGTTTCCTATTTTCGATTTGTTTCTTTACGTAGAATCTTCTTCATCCTGATTGTATCGCCGATACACATGTATCGATGGTCTGTCCATAGAAACCATAGCTAAGTGCACACTCTTTGAATATTCAAACTAGATTTTCTCGACAACGAAGCTTCGTATGAAAAAATGTTATTCCTTATTTTTGATTTGTTTTTTCATGTAGAATCCCCTCTCCCCGATTGTATCACGGATATTAATTTATCGATGGTTTGTCTATATAAGCCAAAGTTAAGTGCGTATCCACTAGGTGAATATTCAAATTTGATTTTTTCGACAACGAATCTTTAAATGACAAAATTTTATTTCTTATTTTTCATTTGTTTTTTTTTCAAGTGGAATCATCCCCTCTCCGGCTGTACTACCGTTGCTGAGACACCCTGTATATTGTATATCCAATATAAGCAATTTCTGAGTATACTTTAATCGGTATTAAATGACCCTGAACGACTTTCAAAGAGAAAAGTGTTATAGGTCAATGAATTCACCCTGAAATATACTCTTCGTTTAGGTAAAACAGAGTATACACTTCCATTAAAAAAAGCCAAGGTCACCTTGAAATGTCTCAATTACGTACATTTATTAAAAATTTTAGATCGTTATAAGATATCTCCCTTAAAACAAGGTAAGTTTCGTTTAAAATATTTTTTAAAACGAACTATAGTTTAGGAAATAATTGAGTGCGAAATATCAAATCCTGTATGTATATGTACATATGCGTAATCAATCTTTTAATATCTGCTATTGTTCGTATTTCTTTAAGGTTCTGCTTCCTTTTCATTCACCGGTTATTTGACCACGGTATCTTTAGCGTTAAACGAAATTTAGAATTAAAAATTTAGACGTCGCTGAAACAAAATTTACAAAGTAGCTTAGGATGCCATGATTAGTCCAAATTCTTAAAGAATTGTAACAGTGACATTCGTGGTTCTTTCTTATCGAATTATTCGTTTTTAAGATTAAATAGTCTAAAGCTGGAGAGGTCGACTAAATGGCCGCTTCTTAAATTTCCATTTAAGATTCCGCATCCAACGTTGTCGTCTTATTCTTAAGCACTGGTTGTCGCGATTTTTCTTTCAGTATATGTTCTATGTATACACATACGTGTAATCAATCTTTCAATGTCTCTCGTTCTTCGTATTTCTTTAAGGTTCTTTTATTTTAATTCACCGGTTATTTGACCGTGGCAGGTTTAGTGTCAACGCATGGGTCGCTAAAGCTAAATTTAGGAAATAGCTTAGGAAGTCATAATTAGTTCGAATTCTTAAATGATGAAAACTGTGATATTTATAAATCTTTCTTATCGGATTTTTAATTTTTGAAAATATCAAAATTTGTTAAAATATCAAAATTGGAGACGTGTTGAACAGCTTCGATTATAGAATTGGTCCAAGTGTAAAAGCCAATTCTTCTACCATCTATTTCGCGTTGCCTTCGTCTGTTTTACGAGAAAATACAGCTATTTTTGGCAAAATAATAAAATATCAAAATCGTTAGATTCAGTTTTTCAATTAATCTTTCGAATTTATGATACATTTGTACTACAAAATTTATAATATTTCGAAATGAAATTTTAGTGACTTAGGGCACTCTCATAATCACCGACACACGTGTACCTTGCTTTAAACCTGCACATTTCAGATAATATCTCTTTAAACTATATAGGGTGTCGTTAAAAGTTTGTAATGGGTGTCCCAAAATTCACGCAAGAAGTAATTTCGATAGAAAACACAGGTTTTTAATTAAAAATTGTAAATTGTAAATTGTTGAACAATGAACACGCGTTGTGATTTCCAATTTCAACGCTTCATTTTAAATAACCCTGAACTGTCAGTTGTCACGCTGTCTTTTCTTTTCGTTGATAACATTTTACCGCAACAAATGACATAAAATTCAAATTCTGTGAAAATTTTGGGGCACCCTGTACGAGCGACCACCAGGTGTTTTCTCATAAAAAACATAGAGAAAACATAGAATAATCTTTTTCTATATTCGAAAACTCGCTTTGTACATATGTATTTACAACTAAATTTACGAGCAACGTATATCATGTTTATAAACAATGTTCATACAACATCAATAAGTTACTGGATTAGACAAAAACGTAAAACAGTATTTTAGCAAGGATATTTTATTATTTCAGTCACAGAATTGGAGAAGTATCTGTCGCTCTTGTTATACAGGGTGGACTATCTAACGATATCTATCCATTATTTATAATATATCTAACGATAACTATCGATTATTTCCAATTATTTGATTATCGAAGTTATAAAGACTTATTTTGTCGAAAACGGAAGAATGTCAAAAAACTTTCACGATAACATATTAAACTTACTATATTATTAAAGACAGAGGAATTCGACTGAACAAAAGCAACAGAATTGGTCACGTTAGATGGTCCACCCTGTACACAAAGCTGTGCTCGTAGAATATTTAAATTCGACTTTAATCGAAAAAGTTATTCTATATTTGTTTCATAGTCTCTCGAGAAATCACCTGGTGCCCGCATGCACGTATCTTTCATGACACCCTATGTATTTAAAAAATTTCTTTTTATGTTCCATCATTAAATTCTCCTATTTGCATTTAATGACATTTTTCTTAGCGTGTAGACTTCGATGCATTTACCGATAATCACCGTGTACGTGATGTTAAATTGCGATATTGTATTCATATTATTGCACGAGTACTATTATATTCTACAGAGTCACTTTCTCATTTAGACCACGAGAAGTAAGTCATTACGACCGTCACCCATACCTGTGCGACGCAGTCTTCTGGAAATTTAGGTGTCATCCGAATTCAGGTGACGTGGCGATCGACGTGTTAAGATGGTTTGCTACAAATCCGGGCCAAAAGTGGGGCGTCTTTGGGAATTTTTTTCAGGAAACACGCGACACTTTTCTACGCGAGCTCTTCACAGTCTTATTTCTTCACATTTCGAGAATATTCACAATTTTTTTCAATATAAAATAACGAAAATCATAGGACTTATATAATGATATACATGTACAAGTAGGTTTATGAAACGAGTTGGGATGGCTGACACGATGGTGGCTGTTCTGCTTATAAACGAAAGAATCAAAATGCATTTTGATTAGTATGAATATAGATATAATTCGAATTAGGGGAAAGAAAAAATATCTAAATTTAAAAAAATACCAGCACTTTGAAATTTAAATATATATTTCTTCCTTTTTTTATGTTTCAAATTAAAAATATAGAAAATCACATCTAATCTTGAAATTGGTGCTTTTGGCAATAAAGGAATATTTTTTGAACATTCGAAGTTCAAACAAATTTAAAGCATGTAAATTAAAAAAACAGGACAAAATAGAGAAGTAAAATTAAAATTTCTTCTGTAGATTAGAAGTAGACTAATTTCGTATGATGAATATTTAAATTTAAGATTCAATTTTCAAAATGTGTCGTGCATAAAATAATTAATCAGATACACTAATAATTTCTTGAATTTAATGAAGTTTCGGTGGAAATTTCAAAATACCATACGAATTTATAGTACATACTTAAAATAATTAAGAGATGACTTAAGTGACTGACATAATCCACTAAGTTATTAATGAAAACGTCATAAATTACGTATTTGTTAATATAATTTTTACATTGCTTCCATTCAAGACGTCTTCATTGATTGATTTTCATTGATCAACAGGAAATAGATTTCTTTCATTTTTCATTTTATTTATTCATACTTTCGACAATGAAGGCATATTTTTTGAACATTCAAAATTCAGAAAAATTTAAAGCATATAAATTAAAAAAACAGGACAAAAATGGAGAAGTAAAATTAAAATTTCTCCTGTAGATTAGATGTAGACTAATTTCGTATGACGAATATTTAAATTTAAGATTCAATTTTCAGAATGTGTCGTGCATAAAATAATTAATAAGATACACGAATAATTTCTTCAATTTTAATGAAATATGGGTGACGATACGAATTTATAATACTTAAAATAATTAAGAGATGACTTAAGTGGCTTATGTAATTCAATAAGTCATAAATCACGTATTCGTTAATATAATTTTTACATTGCTTTCATTCGAGACGTCTTCATTGTTCGACAATAAAGGCATATTTTTTGAACATTCAAAGTTCAAACAAATTTAAAGCATGTAAATTAAAAAAACAGGACAAAAATAGAGAAGTAAAATTAAAATTTCTCCTGTAGATTAGAAGTAGACTAATTTCGTATGACGAATATTTAAATTTAAGATTCAATTTTCAGAATGTGTTGTACATGAAACAATTAATAAGATACACGAATAATTTCTTCAATTTTAATGAAATATGGGTGACGATACGAATTTATAATACTTAAAATAATTAAGAGATGACTTAAGTGACTTATGTAATTCAATAAGTCATAAATCACGTATTCGTTAATATAATTTTTACATTGCTTTCATTCAAGACGTGTTCATTGATGCATTTTCATTGATCAACAGGAAATAGAATCCTTTTATTTTCCATTTTATTTCTCACTCGATATTTTGCCAACGGCATAAACTATCCCTTTCGTAAAAAGGGATAAGCCTAAATGCGTGCAATTAATAATGAGTTACGTGCGAATAAGCCTAACCTATATTTTCATCGTTCAAAGAATAACCGTTAAAGAGGCTTCCTTACTCTCTCTGCTACACTGTAACCTGAAATTCACGTATGCACGTAGATAACTCGATAAAGTAGCGTACTAATTCTCTAATATACGAATAATAATTGCATATCTTATCTATTTCGACCACCGGTTGAAATAATTCCAACCACTTTCTAGACCTTTCCTGTGAAAAAAATAAATAAAGGAGAAAAACGAAGAAAATAAAGGAAGATTCGAATATGCTTTGGTATAGCATAGTGAATCTAGAAGCAAAGATAAGTGATTTCTCCTTAGTCTGGTTTTATAGCTCGACTCTCGTCTCGTCTGGACGATTTTATTTGGCACTTGCCATTAGTTAGCAACCATAATCCTTCGCATCGCACTCGTCTAGAATTCTACGTTCTCTACGCACCGGTGATCGTAGTCCCTGCACCGAAATCAGCAATCAGGAACAACCGGATGTAGAAGTATTTTATACGTGATCCTGCAGTTGGCAGGCACGTATGTAGAACGAAGTGCAGTAAATCGGGCGCATTGCCACGAACAATATGACCCTGGCCACGCATTAAAATTCGCGTCCACTTTCCGGCCTACGCGCGTGTGTGTGTGCTATGCCAGCAGCGTCATTTATTGAGAAATTATGGAAAATTAATGTAGGATACCAAAAAAATCGCGAATTGGCTATTGCCAGCAAAAGCAAATTGTAAACCGATCGATATCTTCTAGAAGCAAATCGAAAAGTTATCCTATATAACAAAATTAAATTGCATGACTCCTCTACGGGGAGGTGAAGCGTAGGTTAAGGAAAGCATAAAAGCGTAGTCCTTGACAACCAAAACAGAGTCCTTAGAAATCGGTTGTGACCAGCACAAGCGTGAGTCGCTTGGTGTTGGAAAAGAGTTTTAAAAGAGTGCGTCCTTGTGTGTTTTCGTTTCGCTATCTTGGTGTTCTTTCCTAAGTTAACCCATTTGCATCCAAGCGCGGAATATTCCGCGAGCCACGACAGTCGCCTATCACCGAGCGCGGAATATTCCGCGAGTTTCGACAGTCGCCTATCACCCAGCGCGGAATAATTCGCGAGCTGACTTTTTCCATTACCAGTTGCTGAGTCCTTAGAAATCGGTTGTGACCAGCACAAGCGTGAGTCGCTTGGTGTTGGAAAAGAGTTTTAAAAGAGTGCGTCCTTGTGTGTTTTCGTTTCGCTATCGTGGTGTTCTTTCCTAAGTTAACCCATTTGCATCCAAGCGCGAAATATTCCGCGAGCCACGACAGTCGCTTATCACCGAGCGCGGAATATTCCGCGAGCTATGACTGTCGCCTATCACCGAGCGCGGAATAATCCGTGAGCTGACTTTTTCCATTACCAGTTTCTGAGTCCTTAGAAATTGGTTGTGATCAGCACAAGTGTGAGTTGCTTGGTGTTGGAAAAAAGTATAGTCTGTCGAGTACAATTAATTGTACTCGGTGGAATAAATTCTTTCAAATATATATATTTTCAGGGCCGGCGCGAGGCAGGTTCAGCGCGTTCACCGGAACCCGGCCCCGTGTTTTGAAAGGCCCCGCGGTCTACGAAAACTCATCAGACATTTTGCAAGACCCCCTATATAGTAGATTGAATATTCGGGTGTGCGTAGAAAATACAATCGCATAATCCATTAAT
>NW_016908635.1:221451-235739 GCF_001483705.2 Eufriesea mexicana | reverse complement strand
CGCGAGCTGACTTTTTCCATTACCAGTTACTGAGTCCTTAGAAATCGGTTGTGACCGGCACAAGCGTGAGTCGCTTGGTGTTGGAAAAGAGCTTTAAAAGAGTGTGTCCTTGTGTGTTTTCGTTTCGCTATCTTGGTGTTCTTTCCTTAGTTAACCCATTTGCATCCAAGCGCGGAATATTCCGCGAGCCACGACAGTCGCTTATCACCGAGCGCGGAATATTCCGCGAGCTACGACTGTCGCCTATCACCGAGCGCGGAATAATCCGCGAGCTGACTTTTTCCATTACCAGTTGCTGAGTCCTTAGAAATTGGTTGTGACCAGCACAAGTGTGAGTTGCTTGGTGTTGGAAAAAAGTTTTAAAGGAGTGTGTCCTTGTGTATTTTCGTTTCGTTATCTTGGTGTTCTTTCCTAAGTTAAATCTGTTTACGAGTTCTGAGTTTGTGTTATTGTGTTCTTGTTCTTTCGACAATTTTCGGCGTCTCAAGACCAGTTTCGCCATCCTATATTAATGAGCAATATTTTCGTTCAGATTCCTTCGCGACAAAAATATATTTTTTAACCCTTTGCAGCCCTTTGTCCTTTCTTCAGTGTGACTCGACATCAATTTTCATCACAGCTCCTTAGCTCCTATGTCGACTTACACCCGAAATTTTTTGATTCTTTATTTACTGAACAGGAAAACATAAACTAAGTAACTGCTTGAATTACTTCAATTCCAAATATAAATTACAGGAACATTTGAGAGCTATACTTAACTCATTAACTGCCAAATTTCTCTTTTTGAAATTTATGGCCGGGTAAGTTATATATATGCACAAAAGGTTGTGTAACGGTATAATTATATTCAAATTATGTTTTGTTTTGAAAATATTTGATATTTTTGGAAAAGTCCCTAAATGGGTATCGTTATAAAATGATCAATAAAATCATTTCAATAAGAAACAAAGGACTGAGTAAGTAACAAATCGTTACTATAACCTCTAAATTACATATTTATGTACGGTGTTTCATTATAATGTAAAAACCAAACTAAAAATATAATGTTTTAAATATGACAATTCTGTCCGGTTCAACTTACACACGAATTTCAAATTTGTATGCTCGTTATATAGAAACGAAACACAGAATACACACCTTTTGCTACATACAATATTGTCTGGCATATATACTAGAATAAAACTAAACTATCAGGCGCATCAAATATATTTTTGGCGCCGAGTGGTGTACGTAAAATTCCAAAATCCCCAAATGGGGATCGTGGCAGCTAATGGGTTAATATAATCAGTAAATAAAATTTTTTGAATAAGTAGCAGTCGAGGAGCTATCCTGTGAAGTAAATTTCAAATCAAGTGTAGGGAGTTGTTGGCAACAAAATTGAAAATAATTCGCAGTGCAAAGGGTTAATAATAGGATTAGTTTAACGGGTACTCGAGTATACCGCGAAGCAACGATGTAAAACAATTGAAAGAGGAAAGGTTTTGGTGAGACAAGTGCTGTTCTATTTATTGGTTGCAGAGTACGAATTGTACTCTGTCGAGTATAATTAATTGTACTCGGTGGAATAAATTCTTTCAAATATATATATTTTCAGGGCCGGCGCGAGGCAGGTTCAGCGCGTTCACCGGAACCCGGCCCCGTGTTTTGAAAGGCCCCGCGGTCTACGAAAACTCATCAGACATTTTGCAAGACCCCCTATATAGTAGATTGAATATTCGGGTGTGCGTAGAAAATACAATCGCATAATCCATTAATCGATTATGGATTAATTGGATATGGTACAGCTTGCTGTACACTAACACGAGTGTAAGATTTTCTCTGCCATCTTTGCATCGAAATATTTCGTTGCAGCACGTTCTAAACGTTGACATTAAACGTTGACATCAAAGACTGATACGACTGCAACACGGGTGCGGAAGATGTTAGGTGTTAAGGAAATCACCCAATTAGAAAACACCGATTTTGATTAACTTTTTACAGAATGATGGTACCATATTATTTACCGATACCATGTCGGATTTAAATATGTATTCTGGCTCCGCAAAATTTTTGAACCCGGCCCCGCGAAAAGTCACGCCGGCCCTGTATATCGTATTAAAACATTTAATATATGGACAGTAAAGTATACGAATGCTATACAAATTTTAAGAGAACACTTTAACTGGAAAATTTTGACTTTGATGGAAATATACGTATGCGTAAAGCACAACGAGTTACTTATGGCTCAATTTTATTTATTTGCGGATATTAGCTCACTTAGATGAAATCGTTACTCAAAGTTACAGTCCGATCTTTTTAAATTATTTTTTTAAATATAACTATAATTATGCGAGATGAAGAAAAATTGTTTGAACGAAGAATGTGTAATTTTTGATGCTCTGTCAGTGTAGTATAGACTCTATAGTCTGTCACCCTATAGTCCAAAAATTTCTTCGTGTGAAATGCTGTTTAAGAGTAAAAAAATTTAATTCTGAAACTTTAATTAGTAAAATTAGTTAAATTTGAAACTAGTAAATTTAGTAAGGTTAAAAATTTAGTCGTTGATTTCACCCCCTCAAAATAATTTCCTGTCCACAAAAAAATTACTGCATGGGTAATTCATTATGCTTTACATACACGCAAGTTTTCATTAAAATTGGAATTTTTGGGTTTGAGAATTCTCTTGAAATATAGCGTTCGAACAATTTCGTGAGCCACCGTATGTTGATTATAAATTGTTTATGGCAACGGTTTATGGTTCGAATTTTAAAGTTTTGACTTTAAATTCGGAATCAGCGACCTCGAAAACGTGATATAGCCAAATTTTTTAAAAATTCCCGCACTTTTTGATTTTGGGCCAGTTTTAGTAGGCTCCTGGCTCACTATGCAGCAGTCTAACATATATTGCGGTGGGCTCACATATATACACGCAAGTATGCGTAGGAAAAGGACAAATACGGTTTACAAATATTATTGACTCTTACAGAACAGAGATAAGATAAATTTCTAACACTATTATCTAAATGGAACGGAAAATGTGAATAAAAAAGGCCCCAATAGATAGGTTCTGCAACGCAACGTTGATGTAATAATTTTTTAATACATTTCCTCACTGCTTTGAACCCGCCATTTTGTTTTTCATAATTTTTACTTTGAATTCGTAATCAGTGATTTCGAAAACACACTAATACCAAGTTTTGACCCAATCTAATACCCTTTTACATTTCTGTCTGCCATTTTGGCTGGCAGCCTACATTGAACTTCATATATCAATTGCTGTATAACTGAGTATGGTTATTTTCCTACACGCTAAACGTTTTGATTTCCTTCCCGAAATCGCAACAGATTATTATATTTCAATATTTCATGCGACGTTTGACACATCGAAACGAATATAACCAATGTGTCATAGTAACAAAACATAGTTCCAATTGTAATCCCCATAGCTGTAAAGAGGTATTGACACTACGGTTCAATAGTTACGAACGTATAATACTTCGACTCTTTGTATTATTGGAACGATTCGAGTTGAACAAACGTCCAAAATCTGTATTTCGTCGTTACCAAGGACGATTGCTTTTTAATTTTAACTGTCTTTATCGGGACACGAATGACACAAAATAAAAGACTCAAACGCACAGTGGGGAATTTCGAAATCTGGTCAAACGCCAATTTTTCATGTAAAACCCCATAACCAATGTGTCATAGTAACAGAACATAGTTCCAATTGTAATCCCCATAGCGGTTATGGGGTTTTACATGAAAAATTGACGTTTGACCAGATTTCGAAATTCCCCACTGTGCGTTTCAGTCTTTTATTTTTGTCATTCGCGTCCCGATAAAGACAGTTAAAATTAAAAAGCAATCGTCCTTGGAAACGACGAAATACAGAGTTTGGACGTTTGTTCAGCTCGAATCGTTCCAATAATACAAAGAGTCGAAGTATTATGCGTTCGTAGCTATTGAACCGTAGTGCCAATACCTCTTTATAGCACGTGGCTCAATTATAATTTGACAATGTATAACTTCAACGAATAACTGGTGACAAATAAAGGTCGAAAAAGTGTAGGATTCGTATGGTCTGAAGGATTACTCAATTCTGTTGTATTTCGTTGTTTCTTCGTCCTTTATATCTTATATTATGTTATACTTTACATAATGAAGAACAAAATTGAATCTGTAACACGTTAATATTTGAACAGCAATAATATTGCGAGGAGAAATCGTACAATTTGTGGAGCCAATATAAAAGGCAAAGTGTGTTCTTTCACAACCCAAATTTAATTTTTACTTAGAGACTTTTATAGCAGGAAACAAAGACAGCCTTTCATTTAGAAAATTGGAAAAATTCGAACGTTGGTAATTTCTTTGAAAATTTTTCTTTGGGATCCAAATTACCACGAATCGAATCACTCGAGTCTTCGAAAATTTTGAGTTTTCAGAAATTTCACAGAAACTAATACGCGATTTTTCGTTGTTTTATAACAGGAAACAAAGACAGTCTTTCATTTAGAAAATTGGAAAAATTCGAACGCTGGTTATTTCTTTGGAAATTTTTCTTCGAGATTCAAATTACCACGAGTCGAATCACTCGAGCCTCCGAAAATTTCGAGGTTTCAAAAATTTTATAGAAACTAATACGCGATTTTTCGTTGTTTTATAACAGGAAACAAAGACAGTCTTTCATTTATAAAATTGGAAAAATTCGAACGCTGGTAATTTCTTTGAAAATTTTTCTCTGGGATCCAAATTACCACGAAACGAATCACTCGAGTCTTCGAAAATTTCGAGTTTTCAGAAATTTCACAGAAACTAATACGCGATTTTTCGTTGTTTTATAACAGGGAACAAAGACAGTCTTTCTTTTAGAAAATTGTAAAGATATTTTATAGCAGGAAACAAAGACAGTCTTTCATTTAGAAAATTGTAAAAATTTGAACGCTGGTAATCTCCTTGAAAATTTTTCTTCGACCACGAATCGAATCACTCAAGTTTTCGCAAATTTCCATTTTTCAGAAATCTCATAGAAACTAATACGCGATTTTTCATTGCCAAGCGACTTCACTTGGAATAAACTGAGCTATTTTATCGAATTTCGATCCTATTCGTCATAACTGCAAAAACCAGATATCATTTTACTTATATTTATTCATAATGACTGGTTTGTGTAAATAGAACTGTATCCGGAGCATATTCCACCGTATTAACTTTTTCAGACACTATCATGTCGGTAGTACACTCCTCGTCCCAAACGTAATCAGTGGAAAATGAAATATCGTTCATTAACTTTCGCAGAGTTTCTTCAAACTAAACTTTTCAGTTCAGTGGTTCAAACCCTGATAATTTTGACTCCGAAACAAACTTTTTAGTGCAACCTAACCTAACCAGCATTAGTTTAAAATTTTTCCAATTATCCAAGTGAAAAGCTATCTTCGTTTTCTATTTAGACATCTAAATAGGTATTAAATCTGGGGATGTGAAAGTACAGGCTTCATCCTTCATTTTGACCTCACAGATGTTATTCAACGATTTCTCCTCGTAAAGATATAGCTGTTCAAATATTACCATAATATAGATTCGGTTTTGCTCTTCGCTGTACATTCGGTTTTGGGTTTCTCTCTCGAGAGTGGGATAGGGTATTTATAATTTTCTGTTGGGAATTTCGGGAAGGAAATCCAAATGTACTATTAACGTACAGGGAAGTAACTGTATTCAGTTGTAAAGCAATTGGATGTATAAAGTTCAATATAAGCGATGTTAATTCGTGTGTTTAGAATTATTGAATCATACACTTTGTCCCATCTTGGGGACCTGTTAGGGTCTTCTGAGAGTCAGATCCTAATTGCTGTTTTATTTCAAGTTCCGTGTCTTCTATTTCCTTCATTTTCAATACACTTTACAAACAGTTCTTTATTTCCCTCGGGTCACCGGACACGAGGCATTCTTTAGCCATTAATTTTAGAAAGCAGGCAACAGCACTAAGGATTTGGCTGACAATAGGCTTGCAAAAGAAAGGACCAGGCCATGTGCGATGTCACGACTTTCGAAGCCATAAAGTAACGGGTCACGAATGTGCGGGTGGCCCACCAGCAACCCCCTTTGAAGGAGAGGTGTCCTCCACCAGCAGACCTGGTCGCGGAAGACGTTCTGTCCTTCTTTGGGGGCACCTGATTCGCGGATCGAGGGCCCACCCTCGGTCCTGTCAAACACCAATGGGAAAATCGATTTCCCTTTGGCAATCCTGGGCTTCGAAAGATCGTGCATCGCACAGTCAGTTAGTCAATATCAATCGAGCAGATCAGAAGAGTTATCCGAAACTACTACCTAAAATACAGTCCACTATCCACAATGTTCCTCAATGAAATTTGGTCCGTCGTTAACCGTCGCCAACTGAGACCGACCTAGTGACGATAAACAAGTGAAATGTATACACTTTATGCGAATATACAAATAAAACAGAGAGTCTTTTTTACACCACTGTGGGTCACAATATGTAAGCTATCTGCACTGTTCCGTATTTGAGAGTGAGAGCAGCGAGGGACAGCGGCCCTTACAATAAAATGGTATAGAGAAATTATAATACAACTAATATGCGGTACAGCAGTGGTAAATGCATATTGCATTCATAAACAATGGGGCAGTTGTAAACTGAGTATTTTGAAATTTAGAGAGATAATTATTGAAAAATTGTCAGCAGCTACCGCAATACCAAACAGGCAAGCAAAGCATAAGAATCATCATTTTATAGATAAATATTCAAGAATTGCAAGAAGTGTTCGTAAACGCTGCAAAGACTGTTACAGAAAATTATCTGATGTACTGAATAGAATCCAGATCGGACATTGCAGAATTACTCAAGAACATCTTCTGATAAAAACACCCCCACTCTACTGCGACAAGTGCCAACATCTCTTGATTATCCGACACATCTTATTTCACTGTAAGGAATACTAAGCCTCACGAACCCAGGCAAAGGTTCCTAACTCAATGAAAGAAATCTTTAACATTGAAACGCCAATAACATCCTCAGATTCATCCAACGCGACAAGCAATTATATGAATACATTTAGTACCTCCCCTAACGCTTCATGTCGCTAATGACCTTGCTGTCGATGCGACTTTTAAGCCCTCAATTAAAAAAGAAAATTATCTGAACAATTTGCTGCATCCACAGCCGCAAAACAGGCCTGACGCGTTGCCACATTTTGTCCTGCTTGCGACAACCAACCGGCTTTATGTTTGCAGTGTTTTAAAAAAATCCACGACAGATAGTTCTTTTATGTATATGTCGCGTCACGTCGCTATCGAAATTCTCGTATTTCCGACGGGTTGTAAGGCCGTCTCGTGACTACGACACGTGTTGCCCGCCAAATTAATATTGGGCAACTGTTTAAGTTGTACGAGCGGAAAACCGTCGTGTCTTCGACGTTTCGAAGAAAACGTGGCGTGTTGTTGATTTGAATCGGGTCAGACGAAGTGTTTGAAGAGAACCGTGTCTCTGAGGTCTCGAACCGAACTGTTTTAGAGAGAACCCGTGTCTCTCAGATCTCGAACCGAAGTGAGCTCCTCGATCTTCCTAAGATCGGCCTTAGGAAAAATCGGGAGCTCGCCAAATATGATTGGCTGTCTTTGACCAAGGGCGTTCCCTTGGTTCGCAAATCGGTGACCTTGGAGAAAGGGAAGGTTCCCCCAAGAAGCAACGATAGTGGAGGAAACCCTCTCCTCCAAGGTGGGGTACCTGGGGTCCACCCGCGCGCTGGTGACCCCATCGGTCGTTTATTACCCCTAGCGAGGGCCTGAGGCTTCCAACGTGTGCGGACCACGTGGAGCCCTCAGGCCTATTGTCAGCCAAGTCTTAAGAGCCGTCGCCTAATTTCGTTAAATTAGGGATTTCCAGGATTCTCGTGTTCCGCGACACGAGAAGTCAAAGAAAAAAGGTAAAGCAGTCAAACATGCTGAAGGCATGGAGGGGAAAATTCCGATGCCGAATTGTTTGACCCTAAGATCTGGCTGTTGGAAGACCGTAACGGGTCTTTTTTGTTCCGCGACGGAACAGTATATGAAGTTGTAAATAAATTTATTAATCACAGTAATCAGTTGTATAAATGCTATGATGCGAAAATAGCTCATGTACCACCGGTGGCTCAGCCCGCCCCATGGGACAATTCTGTATGTATCACTGGTGGCTCATGCCGCCTCATGGGACAGACAAGAATCTATCACCGGGGGTACAACCCGTCGCGAACGTGTTAAACCCCAAACACCGACCCCTTGATACCTGCATAGTATCTTGAGGTCCGAACCCGTTACGATATAAGATAGTTCTTAGGTTTATATTACATTATCATATAGCGATAAGCGCGGTAGCGTAAGCTTTAATTCTAAGATCGCGAGTGCTTCGTGTTGGAGCCATCGATCTCGCAGCCTAAGTTGTCATCTATAACCTTTTTGTACGTTTTGGTTTTTTTTTTTTCGTATTGACATAATTGTAAACATTTTCCGGCATATGAACCCTTTGACCTACAACCACGAGTGAGACTCGTGGTAAGAAATTTGTGACATAAGCGAAAACCACGAGTCTGACTCGTGGTAAGAAATTGTGACATGAGCGGAAACCACGAGTCTGACTCGTGGTAAGAAATTGTGACATAAGCGAAAACCACGAGTCTGACTCGTGGTAAGAAATTACAACCGCAAGTGAAAACCACGAGTATGACTCGTGGTGAGAAATTTGCGCCATTAACAATACGCAGGTGTCGAAGTCGTAGTACTTCGTTGCGCCGAAATATACAGGTTACGAAAAGTATAGATTTTGGGTACAGTTCGGGTACACGGCTGAACAGCTGAATGGCACGGCGCGCGACCGACCATCTTGTTTACTGTGGCTCGCGTAATCGGCAGATACCGTGTAGGCCCAAGGGTTAAACGTATTGTAGTATCGCAGTATGCCCACCTCGTGTGTAGGTGACTTTGGTTTGGAAAGTCGTCCAGGGTTCGAGGGCCAGGTCATTCGGAAAAACACCGGAGATGCGTCAGGCCCTTAGCATGACCATATTTGGTCGTGTTGAGGGAGGCTTTTTAGGGAATATATAAGGAAGGCAGAAATGGTTAGGGGACCCTTCTTTTTGACAGACAGTGCTTGAGAGATAGTCAAGCTGGGTCAGTGAGTTGTAATTGTGTTGTTAGTTGTAATCGTGTTTAGTTATAATCGTGTCGTTAGTAGTAGTCGTAAGAGTTTAGTTGATATATATATCTATATTCGTAGTCTTTACCGTCACCGCACAATTGTATTATATTTTATGTTTAATAAATAATTTTACATATTTTACCAATCACCCATGTCTCTACAGTATGTTAAAAAAGAAAAAAGGAAAAAAGTATCTTGAGGTCCAAAGGTCTGTATTGGCCTGCAACCTCTAATAGACATGTCACCATCGTTGCATAGGCGTAGCTATTTTTCAACGTTTTCGGATAGGAAAAGTTATTTCCTGAAGCTAGGATCCTTGAAGGCTGTCATACTCGCTGAGACTTTGACACCACCGGACTCAGGAACCATGGACAAGTGGCACATCCGGTCTTGAGGTTGCCCTCCAACCAGTTTACCTCGTGCCCATCGGTATCCGCGTTTGCCTATCGAACCGCGTAGACAGTTTCCGATTGATTTTCTTACTCGACTCGTTTCTAATCTGATTTATCGCGACGCAAAGACATATCTGGAAGGGATCGGGGTTTAAGGCTGCATGAAAAAGCAATTGTCAGCGTGGCACGTCTTTAGCGCGGTCTGTATTAACGCGATTCATGCCTATGAAACTATCTTTTATACGCGCGGAACTGCTCTTGACCCACTCTCGCCGGTACATACTAATGGATAGTAAATTTAGGATTATACTCGCAGCCGGATACTCGACTTTTCGCCTTCCACGCGTTTGCGTGGAGCTGCGGGAGAAATCAATGACTGTTATAAGCTTTGCAAGGTCGTTCGTCATGCACAGTCATTTTTCTTCTCTCCGCGCGTTTGTTTCATGCGTTTGATGCGAGTGACTCTTGCGTGTCGTGGGTAATAGGATTTCGAAAAATTTTTCGTTATGCTGGGTATCCTGTATGGATATGATCCTATTTGGCAAGAAGTAAGGTTATGTTGCAGCAACGATATTTCAGGGAAAATAATTATTATGTTATGTACCTCTGTGATAATTTATGTACATATATCAGTATATAGATTGGTATAAATGGTCAATCGCAGGAAATTTTTAATTTTGTTCATTTTCATTGGGTAATATATATTCCTATGTATGCACTAATATATATATATAACCCGTGTTGCTTAAAAGTTCTCCGAATTGTTTCGGGATGAACTTGTGTTCCTGTCTCTTCATAATGTTCTGCCGCCAATTTCGGAGCACTTAATTGAGGATTTGCTTTAATTTTTCGTATTCGAAAAAAGGGAACAGAGGGAATCTCGTTAATTCATTCATGCGCGTAACTAATTAGATGACGAGGCATTTGGCTACCTTAAGAGAGTCATAGATATGGCATTAGGCATAAGCAAAAAGTAGAATTATAAGTATGATTTCAAAAATGATTTTTCACAGAAAATAATTAATCTATTCATATAAGAATAAGTATATATTATTTTCATTTTAATTATTATATTTAGATTTAATTATTTTTAGATTAATTATTTTCTCTGAAAAATCATTCTTGAAATCATACTTATAATTCTACTTTCTGCTTATGCCTAATCTGAACTTTTCAAAACACGATTTTTATAATGTAACATTATTTTCAAATCTAACACTCGCGTTATTCGAGAGCATCTATATTGTAATAAAAAATAAAAAATAAGAATTATTTTAAAAATTGTATAAAAAATCGTCATCGATAAAATGTCCATTTTTATTTATATGGTACAGAATTATTATTAAATTTTAACAAAATTTTTCAAAAAATGCAGTGATTAAAAAATTCCAATTTTTACTCGTTTTTCTTTCATATAACTATTAAAAATAATTAAAAATTCTTTGACTGTTACCTGTATCACGTGTACTGTGTTGTAGTAATACTGTATAGTAATGTTATTGTATTTATCGTCGTAGTGTATATTTAAGTGTATTATACGCAGATGATAACGATTAAAATGGTAATTAAATAATGAAAATAAATAATTCTATACAGGTATCCTGTGTATAACACGGTACTTCTACAACACAGTTCGAGAATTGGAGGATTCCAGGTACGAAACGACACGTACTGTGATTTTGAATTGCAAGCACCGTCATACCACATTTTTCATTCGAGCAAGCGTGTGCGTTGCCTGGATTTGCGTATGGAATTTTAAAATATTCAAATTTTCAATTCATTTTTAGTTCGCGTAGAATTAACCCTGTGCATTTGAATGTACTCCTTTGTATAGGGAAATAGCAATACGAAATTTTTCTGACAAATAGTCGACGACTATTTTTTATAACTAACGTAAATAAAAATGATACGAAATTATAATGAAATAAATAAAAGACACAGAAAGTTGGTTCATGTTTCAGTAACGATATTTTTAGGAAAAATAATTGATGTATTTTTCTGTGAAATAATATAGGCTTCGTTTATCTCGAGTTCTCCAATATTTTCGTTCCATTTATCGATAGGGAAAATTGCATGTCGCGACAAATTATTTGATTTAAATAACGACGATTTATAACTTTCTCTCGTAAGATTATTTTATCTCCAGCTTTCGAGGTCATCGATAAGGTTGCATATTAACGCATGTTTCCCTTTTCAAATACAACTTTATAGTGTGTATTAAAATGATTTTAACGATCCGCGATATCATGATATTCTAACGACCTTCCTAACCTTAAAAGTGTTTCTGGTCTTATAGAAATTTGCTTATAACATTAAAAATGCAAAATCATGATTGTATTTAGCAAGATTAATTTTCCTTTTTCAAAAACAAATTTATAGTATGTATTAAAACGTATTCAACGATCTATGATACAATGATATTCAAATGATCTTCCTAACCTTAAAAGTGTTTCTAGTCTTATAGAAATTTGCTTACAACATTGAAAATGCAAAATCATAATTGTATTTAGTAAAATTATTTTTCCTCTTCCAAAAACAATTTTATAGTATGCATTAAGACGAATTCAACGATCTATGATAGTCAAGCGAGCTTCCTAACCTTAAAGAAATTTAGCCTTAGCCTTATAGAAATTTACTTGTAACATTAAAAATGCATAATCGTAATTATATTTAGCAATATTGAACTTGGAATTAAATTCGAATTTTCGAAATTCTTGATACTTTCAAGAACGTTAAAATTCTCGAGTATGTTTATATATGTACACGTAAATACATACATATGTATGTATGTGTCCCTTCCTATTTAACCTACAACTAAATTATCTTTCACATATTCTCAACAATAGTAACATATAAAAATAAGTACATCAGAACATCGATTATCCGAATTAATTGGGATAATTTTAAATCATGTCATAAATCAATTAGGAACTAAGAATAATTACAAATTTTATATTCCGAATTATTTTGATCAATATTCATTCATCACTCACGCTCCATTAGTCTTCAAATTTAACTATTACATATTATCTACTAAATTTTCTAATTTCAGTATTTCAATTTGAATATATGTACTTATGTATATCATACGTGACACGTTATATTCGTATAATCGGTCACGTGCATAATCAAACTTCGAGTAATCGACGTTACAGCTATATAATGTAGCCACTCTTTGCAAATCGTTTTCATTCGTCTATGAATAATTATACCAATGGAAATTAATTATAGCCAATGCGAGATTAAAAAATTTGCATATTTAAAAAAATTATCTAACTAGTATAACGTATTAAACAGGTAACAGTAGATTCGGTCAAATATCCGGTTAACTAATTTCGAAAATAATCATCGAATATAACAATTGACATTCGGAGTTGCAAATTAATTCAATTTTTCAATAACTCCTTTCCCCGCAGCTGCACGTGAAAATTGAGCAAGAAGAGAGCAAAATCTCCCTAGACACTCGAATCCTTTGCCTCCCTTTTACCGTCCAGATACGTGTCCACTTAACGTTACGACATTACCGTGGAGAGAAGACATCGGTTCCACGAGGATTGCCTGAAACTGGCTGGACTCGAGTGTAGAACCAGAAGAAAAATCTTAACCATCCGTTTCCCCTTCCATTTACCCAGTCGGTTGCGCGTATTTCCGTGGATCTCGCGTTGCGTCTAAGCAGCCATTACTTGGAAGAAATGGTTTTGTTGACCGGATCTACCTACCACTGAACGCGAACGCGTGCCACGATCATGTCGAAGATTACGAGTTCTTCTTATAGACGCTGATTCGGTATTTGGAATTGGCTAGCCGGTGTTCCCTGTGCACGTCGCGAGGTGGAATTAGCCATTTCGAAGCGGCGGTCTGTTATTGAAGTATGCGAGAATGGGGGACCAAGGAGGAAGAAAAGGATAAATTGGCGCTCGCAAACACGTCGTCGTCTGAGTGGTAGCCTGTTATTTGTGTAGCTCGCGAGTTAGCTTCGTCCATTACTTCGCATTAACAGAGTGGTCTGTCTCTTCTTCATTTCCTTTGCACTCTTCTTCGTCCTCTCTCTCTTATGGCGTTTCTTCATCCCGCAGACACGTTGCCAGGTAGGCTTGTCCCACGATGCAAAAAATGCTTTGTCGAATTCGCTCGAGATTCATCATTCTACTGTGACTCGAACACGCAATTTGGATATTACCGGTTGCACTTTAAGCTCTTTTTTCGACGCACACGTCTTCAAAGTGCGCGGCCACGGCTAATCGCATAAACGCTTATGGTGATTAAGCATGTCGAGGTTATAGTGAGCAACTTGGATGCAATTTTGGAAGTAATTCTTTAGACGGCCCGGCCGTATTAATTTTGCCTTTCTTTTTTGTCTAATTTATGCTCGGCGTTCATGCTGCGCCATGGCAGCTGATCTTCAGGATTATTATAATTTCTCACAAATAACTTTTACCATACCCGTATATGTCAGTCGGTTAATTACTTCGAATTGTTTGAAAAGAATTATTGGTGATGCGTATTAAATTATTGCATTTACTATAGCACAGGAAAGTAGAGGAGACTGGGGCTAAAAGATCCGATTTTGAAAAAATATAAAAAATGACTAAGAAATAATATAATTATTCCTTTCACCATTGACTAATTCATCGCTAAATTTATTATATTTAAAAATTCTAAGCTTATATTTAAAATATCTAAATATATTCAAATATTTAAATTTAATATTTAATATATAATTTATATTA
>NW_016908635.1:191063-221203 GCF_001483705.2 Eufriesea mexicana | reverse complement strand
TATCTTTTAAAGAAAATCAAAACGTAACGATATATCTTTTCATCTTGAAGATACAAGCATCGGAATAACTCACCCTGGGAACTTTTAGCCCTGCACTCGCCCTATATTCGAACACTATATTTCGAAAGAATTCTTTAACAGAAAAATTTTTAGATTTTAATGAAAGTTTGCGTGCACGTGAAGCATTGCGAGTTATACAGGGAGTAATTTTTTGAAATTAGTATGTAATAATTGTAATAACTGTATAATAATTTAATTATATTAAAAATAAATATAATTTATTTTTAAATCATTAAATTATTTATAAATTATTATATTATTTAGTTATTTATAATTAATATAATTTAATTTGTTAAGAAAATGACTGTGAGAAGGTAATATCAACGATTAAAGTTTTGACAATTCTTTTATTTCTTAAACGGGACCTTTGATGAAATTTTTACATTTAGAAACGAAGCAGCCATATCAGAACCTTTTTGAGTTGTTATTATTATTTGTTTTATCCGAGGCTATGAACATAGCATTAAAACATCGTTCTAATAGCTTCGAAGATCTAGTAAGTCAAGATATATTAGTGCTTATATTGGAAAATACTTTTATCTTAAACAAAATCCCTCTATTATTATTTATTATTTTATTATTTTTAAACAAACAATACAATAATAAATACAATACAAACAATATTACTTTATTATTTTTAAACAAAATTTTATTTTAAACACAATCTATACTGCTCTCTGGTAGTAGTGGAGTTGGTAAAACCATCACCTTTTCTTTAATTTTTACATTAAACATTTTTCATTTGAAAAACTTTGCTCTATTCCATATTATTATTTAATTAATTTGAAAAAAGAACAAAGATCGGACTGCAACTTTGAATAACGATTTCATCCACGTGAAGTAATATCTGCAAATAAAATAAATTTGTCTTGAATAAAATTGTTATAAAATAAATCAAATAAATAAAATATAAAATAATATAAAATAAATATAATTTTCCAGACTTTGCATACACGCATACTTCCATTAAAGTCAAAAGATTCCCAGTTAGAGTACTTCCTTAAAATATGTATGGCGTTCGAATACTTCCATCAGCCACTGTACATCGAAATTTAAAAAAGAATAATTTTATTTTAATTACTGCCAAAAAATTCTTTGTAAATTGTCTTAATAAGATTGAACTTTGATAACTACGAATCTCTCGAACTCGATATTTTGTTCCCTATCTCTTAAATACATCTATTTAAATTGACAGAAATTTAATTAAAAAATTTCAGTTTTATATTTTCTACTTTTCATACTTTATACTTCTATCTTTACAATAGTGGAACCTCGATAATTCGGATCTCTTTAATTCGAAAACTTTTTCAACTCGAATTTCCGTTGCTACAATCTTTACAGCTCGAAGTTTATAAGCTGTATGCTATAAGGTTTCAGGAATCAATCATTCGATATTGTTTCAAATAAAATACCAATCATGGACATCCTTTCAAATAACTGTTAAAGGGGTTATAACGTAAAGGAATAGTAGTCAGTGGAAAACTGTGGAAAAACTGTATAGACCTTTATTGAACGGACGAATGGTTAGAACTGGCCTGTTTAGGGCCACGCAGGTCAAAAATGTCTTCAGAAAACTGGTGACAAAAGACAGAACACAGGGGAAGGGATCGCCCCCACACCTCTGGAATGTAGAGTTTACTTCACTATTGAATTTTACTATAACAATAACATTAAACATAAGACGACACAAACTGTGTTTCTACAAACACACGCGAGTTTGCTGTTTAATAATTATATATTTATTACAAATTATAATATACACAGGTTACAAAAAGATTACAACGATTAGGTATGTTTGTTGAAATTTCTCTTAACCTTTTGCGGTCGACAGATTTCAGCAGAGAAAATTTAGCGTTTCGCAGTTACTTTTCTGTACAGAATTTAAAGTCAATATATGAATATTAACCCTTTGCACTCGGTGATTACTTTCGTTATAGAAAAATAGCAATTTGAAGACTTTCTGCTGTAACGTCGAGGATATTTTTGAAACGGTAAATAAATTTGAAAACGGTAAATTTTGAAACGGGTATAAATTAACGTTTAAAATTATTTTATTTTGACGTTCCACGCAAGCTTAGGTCATTTGAGATTTGATATCTTAATTAACACGGATCTTCGGAATTTAATTAAACCGTGACTTAGGTTCACCTCTCGAGTGCAAAGGGTTGAAACGCACAAAATTTATTGAAACTGTTTTGCCTTTAATACTACTTATAATACGTAAATATATCAAATTTTTTATTTCTCTAATTTTCTGTAAAAATTATTTTATTTTGACGTTCCACACAAGCTTGGGTCATTTGAGATTTGATATCTTAATTAACACGGATCTTCGGAATTTAATTAAACCGTGACTTGGGTTCACCTCTCGAGTGCAAAGGGTTAAAACGTACAAAATTTATTGAAACTGTTTTGCCTTTAATACTACTTATAATAGGTAAATATACCAAATTTTCTATTTCTCTAATTTTCTGTAGTTTTCTGTATTTTTCGACTTGCGAATGTCTCCGCTGCGGGGACATCGATTGCAAAAGGTTAATACTATTATTATCTCGTTACTGTTCACTTTCACGCTTTTCATAGCAAACTGACACTTCTCACAACATATTGGCTCTGACCTATAACAATTGCACTTCCAAAAACACACATATTTACATTCGTGTCGTCACTCGACCTCACCCACTCGCATTCGCACTAATAAAACCAAATCCAGAAGATATTACATATTACTCTTTATTAAAAAATTTTGATAAATCGAAAACTCTTAAATTCAAAGATTTTCAATTTTCTTTCGAAGCTCGAGTTACTGAGACTCGATTCTATAATAAAATCACGTAGTAAATAACAAATGATAAATATACTATATATATACCATTAAATTGGTATGCTAATTGAATGTTAATGCTATTTCTGTTCCAATAAGGATTAACGAGTAGTGTAAACGTAGTGAGCCATTTACAATTAAATTGAATTAGGTTAAATCGTGATTATGGCTTAGCTAGTTTTAATATTTTAGGCTTTTAACATTCGAACTACGAATTTGAGATTTAAAATATATTATATATAAATAATAATTATTAAAGTGGTATAACGAGAACAAATAATACTGTGTAATAATACTGTGTAAGTAAAAATTGCAGAAATTTAAGCATAAAATGGAATATAATGGGAATTTTGAATGCGAGCATTGTCATTCGAATTTTTGTATTCAAGCAAGACTGTATATTCTCAGGTTTTTGTCTGAAATTTTATCATATTCAAATTTTTAATTTTTAATTTTTAATAGTAAGTTTTTGCACACGTAAATTGTTTTGCTATAGGACACTGATAATTTGATACTTTTGTAATAAAAGGTAGGTAAACCTATGTAAACAGTGATATTAATATAAAATTTAACATCGATCGTTAAGCTTTATAATTTTACAAATTTTTACCTCGTCTGATATTATACAAAACATTATGTAATATTAATATGGAATACTTTTTATCAATTATTCATCATTTTAATAAAAATATTTCTTTTAGATATGGATAAAAAGTATTATAATAAACTTCTGTTCATTTTTATAATTTAACCTTAATTAGTTCTTTCTTTCGTACAGTACGAAATTTTGTATAACATAAGAGATACGTTTAATTCCATTTTTATCACAATAAACGTCAATATTAATTTTGGAAGAAGCAGTTGTATGTTTTTTGTAATTGAGGAAACAAAAATTCTGAAAACAATCATTTTGAGTGGATTCATAATTTTAAGACACTGGATATATTTAAAATATTCCAATATTTAAAAGTTGATATATTTTATTTAATCTACTTTTATCTTGTAAAGACTGATTTAAAGAAATATTTCCAATGTTGAAAACAAATTTCAAAATTTCAGAATATTTCAAGAAATATTTCCAATTCTCAAAACAAATTTGAAACTTAATTTATTGCATTTTTCAGGTATTTCTATCGGTATTATACCTTGACACCTTAGAATCAGTACTCTCCTCTTAAGACATAAATTCCTATCCATCTTGCAAAGAGATTAGTTTTTATTAAGTGAGTGTTAATACTGTGCAACATGACTAGCATAAGTTCTTTTTGGTCGTTCGAGGTAAAACATTTCATAAGTAAGGTGAAATCCTAGGAAGCAGCAAAGTTGTTGTTACACTTCTTTTATTTATATTTTCCGTGCCACATCGTGTTTCCATTTACAGCATTCGAACGTGTTCCCCATTTTATAACCAATTCCCTGTCTTTTTCTTTATAATAGAAATATAAATACGTATAAATGGTATCTCATTTCTACACATTCATTACGAATATTAACTTTCGTATTAAAATTTTTTGTAATGTACGTGCAATACCTAAAACTCATAACGAAGAAATAAATTTATAAATAATTGTCGTTAAATCCTATAATCTTAATGCTAATAACACTCGTGGACGAAATAGAGCAATGTCACAAAAGAATTTCAGCCACAAGCATCCATCGACGAGAATAAACTCGGTGTTTTACAAATATACACTCGAAGAATAAAATATCTTCCTGCGAAAATGCATTTACTTTCTACATACAGGGTGTCTGGAAAGTAGGGTTCGAAAGAGTCGAAGGACTTAGAATAATCACTGAGAGGAGCAAAAGTTTTTAATCAACGTAAGTTCTATAACCAATTCTTTCGACGTAAAACTGATTTTTATTACGTACGAATATTTTATATTGCGAATTTGTTTCCAACACACTGAATATAAACAGAGGAATTAACTCTTTGCACTCGAGAGATGAGCTTCAGTCACCATTTCATAAAATTTCGAAAATCGATATTAATTAACCCTTTGCACTCGAGAGGTGACTCTCGGTCACCGTTTGTTTTAATGCTATAACTTAAACAATGGATGATGATAATTATATTAAGAACATCGAAATAAAATTATTCTATTCGTTCATTCCTCACGCAAATTCACGATTTTCTTTTTTTAATTTTAGCATAAAGAGTATCAGTGAGCTTATAAAAATCTAAAAAGAGCTTCGAATTGCATCTTCGCAACGAAGAAATCTTCGAGTCCAAAGGGTTAATATATCAAATTTGATGTAATGTAACAGTGTGTAAAGTATCGAAATCAAATAATTCTACAATTCTTTATTTACTGCTCAAAAAAGGATCATTAATCTTTTAGTAGAGACTCTTTGATTTTCTATTCTTCTCCAGAAGATCAAAAAATGCTCGAGTGCAAAGGGTTAATTTCTAAATACAAAATTTATAAAGTGTACGGATTGTTTCATGAAAATTCGTCATCTTTTCGACTTCCTTCTTCATTTTGTAACAATAATTTACCAATTCTTATTTTTTATGACATACCTGTTCCAGAATTTCGCAAGAATATGTACAAATTTCTTTTCTGTAAACGAGTAGCTAAATAAATATAGTTGTACGAAGTGTTGTTCGAAATTCTTGGATGTACAAATACTTTTTACCATAAATCACAAGCCTCATCAATCGAAGTCAAGGTACAATTGCTCAGTTTGTAGTAAGATTCTATACTAATGATACATCTGTAGAATTTCATTATCACCGATTCATCGTTAACGTGGCACTAAGCCTCTAATCGTAAATTCCACAGGTCCCACTTTAAATGGAAATAACAAGTATTAATAACAAGTAATAATCCTAGAGATTTTAAAATTTTGATATATCGTGCTTGTTAGTACATTAACACTAGGGTTACGGACACTAACTGTATACCTATTCCTAAGGACACCTGTCAAATTGACAGGTAAAGAAAACCATGTACCCTTCTTTTTAACGATTAGTTTAATTTAAAAACAATTATATATTATATTAACAGTCTTAATATAAGTTAACTAAATCTGTTATCATCGTATAATTGGAGCAACTCTTCCGTCAAATTCACGGGTTCCGTAGATCTAGTGTTAAGTACTCTTTAAATATGTAATTGGACAGTTAACCCTTTGCACTCGGCAATTTTTTCGTTACAGGAAAATAGTAATTCGAAGACTTTCTGCATATAATGTCGACGATATTTTCAAAACAGTAAATAAGAAATGCAAATTAATTGGAAGATGTAGAATTATTTTACTTACATATTCCACGCGTCGTTGGGCAATTTTAAATTCCAGATATTAATTGACAACGATCTTTAGAATCTGATTAAATGGTGACTGAGAGGCACCCCTCGAGTGCAAAGGGTTAAATATCGTTAGTCATATATTTTACTATTTAACGATCTTTAGAATCTGATTAAATGGTGACTGAGAGGCACCTCTCGAGTGCAAAGGGTTAAATATCGTTAGTTATATATTTTACTATCCGATCGAGATATCGTTATAGACATACATTCGACTATCTGAGCAAGATATCATTATATAGATATATTTAATTGCTCGAACAAAATATCGATTATGTATTCGATTACCCGAATGAAATATTATTATTGATATATATTTAATTACCTCAGCAAATATTATTATAGATATATATTTGGATATTTGAACAAACTATTGTAGGATACCATTTCCAAAGAAATCGCAAACAAACGCTCACAACGATGTTAGTCGAAAATGTCAATAAAATTAAATTTTTCAGTCAAAACCTATTGGGATAGAAATGGCTACAGCAACCCATTAGGATTTTCCTCTATTATTTATGTAAAAAAATTAGCTAACCACGATATTAGTCGAAAATGTCAATAAAATTAAATTTTTCAGTCAACAAAAACAAATTATAAACCGATCAATATTTTCTAGAAACAAATGGAAAGGTTGTGTTGGATAACAAAATTAAGTTGCGTGGTCCCTACGGGGAGGTGAAGCGTAGGTTAACCTTCTATGAACCGAATATATATTTTTCTTGACTATAAGAATTGTATGTAACACAAAATCAACAAATATCAATAAATTCAGCAGTTTTGACAATTTTATTATAACGAATTCATATTGAAAGTTTGAATTAACAACGTTTGTACTATTGTGCCAAGATAACGTGCAATAGATAGACAAGATAATTTTCCACGCCATCTTGTGGAGAAAAGGTCATAGGGGGCCATAGAGAATTTAACCTATTATGATCGAATAACTGGTAAATGAAAAAAAATTAGAATTTTTAAAAATGGAACCACGGGAGATATTGTAAAAATAATTATAAATATATCGAAAGGAAAATCGCGAACTGTAGTGATCAAGACGATAACGTTGAATGCAGTATTTAATAAAATACTCACACATTAGCATGTAATTTGAAATTTACAGGGGTCCATAGAGGGTTGAGAAAAGCATAAAAGCAGGGCCCTTGACGACCAAAGCAGTGTCCTTAAAAATCAATTGTGACCAGCACGAACGTGAGTTACTCGGTGTTGGAAAGAGAGTTAAATTAGAGCGCGTCTTTGTGTGTTTTCGTTTCGTTATCTTGGTGTTCTTTTCCTGAGTTAAACTAGTTTTATGAGTTTTAAGTTTGTCTTATTCTGTTCTTATTATTTTGTCAATTTTTGGTGCCTCAAAACCAGTTTTTCGTCATCCTGGACTATTGTTATATAAATTTGTATATCTGAAGAAAATATCGTCATATATATGTAGGAATGGTAAATAGGCTGTGTTTAGAATCGAATACTTAGTTATTCAGGATTTAATATTTAAGTTGTCCGAGCGTGGAACAAAAAGTAGGCCTAGAAGACCCGTTACCGGTCTCTAACAGCCAGGTCCTAAATGCCAAATAGTTTGACATTTGATACTTTATATTTTTATTTCCTTCTTGTTAATTTTTGCAAATTTCTTTATTGCTTCGAAATACCAGATAGGAGCAGTTCCTCAACGTCTAATTTAGGAAAATTAGACGTCAGAATTTAGGACGTGGTTGACAATAGGTCAGTAGGTGCATTGCCTCCGGATGACTCGAAGCCATGAACCAAAAGTAACACAGTCATGGTCACCTCTCGAGAAGCTTTACCAACGCGCAGGTGGACCCCCAAGGGCCTCACACTGAAAACGGGGGTTCCTCCATCATTGACCTTGGCACGGAGGACATTCCTCCTCCTTTGGAGGTGATCGATTCGAGAACCAAGTGCACATCCTTGGTTCTATTGTCTCTCTATCACGAGAACGCTCGTCCTTTGGCAGTGCTTAACACTAGATTTTCGGAACCCGTCAATTTGACGGAAAGGTTGTTCCAATTATACAATTGTAACAGATTTAGTTAATTTATATTAAGACTGTTAATATAATATATAATTGTTTCTAAATTAAACTAATCGTTAAAAGAAGAAAGGCACGTGGTTTCCTTTACCTGTTTATTTGACAGGTGTCCTTAGAAATAGGTATACAGATAGCATCCGTAAATCTAGTGTTAATAACCATTGGTTTCGAAAGACAGAGCTTAGTCCTGGAGTTGATCTTGAGGACCCAATCGTGAGCAGTCTGTTCGCAGCAAGCTTTGAAATATTATGTTCCAACTCTAACAGGGGCGAATGTGTCGCACTGTTAGAACTGTGTTGCATCTTTTAATCATTTGCACTCGACGATTTTTTGGCTAAAGAAGGGTACGAGATGAAAAATTTTCTGCTATAAAGCTGATAATATTTGTTGAGCAGTAAATAAGAAATCGTATACTAATTAACACGTAGAATTATTTAATTTCGATACCTTGCACACTGTTATATTACTTTAAATTTGACATATTAATTAATATCGAGCTTCGAAATTTTATCAAATGGTGACTGAAGGGCACCTCCCGAGTGCAAAGGGTTAAGTAAATTTCATATACATCGTTAGACCTCTATTTTGTTCCCGATAAAGAATTTCTGTTGGAAGTCAGCTACGCCCATGCAACGATGACGACAGGCCTGTTAGAGGTTGCAGGCCAATACCGACGTTTGGACATCAAGGGGTCGGTTTTGGGGGTTTAAAACGGCCTGCTGTCCCTCGGAGCTCTTCGCTCTCAGATCAGGAACAGTACACAGATACTTTATATATTGTGACCAACAGTGGCATTAAAAAAGACTCGAGTATTTCATTCATATATTGCACAAAGTGTATAAATTTCACGTATATTAAACCTTTATAAATACACGCGCTGTATAACTGAATACGGTTACTTCCCTGCACGTTAATCATTTGGCTATTTCCTTCACGAAATTCCCAACAATTTCTACATATATACGTTTGCCTATCCGACCAAGATATTGTTATAGACACACATTTGCCTATCTAAACAAGATATCGTCATAGACACGTAGCTCGTCCACAGAATTGACTGAGAGAATCGAAAAATTGGTCTATCAGCTTCGCTCTCACCTACCCATGCACACCTAACCACACCGTGTAAAACGTGCACGCAAGTGGCGCGATATCTTGCTCGATCGCTTTGTACCCTCCGTATCGGTTTTACCTGCACAATCGAGGCCCGCATAGATTCCGCGCGGCTGCAGCCTATACAAAGGCCATAAAACATAGCGATGCTTAATGCTGTCAGACGCCCGTGGTGTCAGCGTGACAACGCGAGCAGTGTGCATCGTAACAGTATAAACTGGAAAACCGTATTCATTGGCCGCGCGGCCAGGTGGGCCCCGCGGTCGCGATTTGCAAGATTTCTGCATCGACTCGTTGAAATTTATCGATCCCGGCCCGAGCACCGTTCGATCGCGTCCACCTGGCCAGCAGGATATCTCGATTACGGGAACAAGTTTAGATCCGCGATAGCGGCGGGCTAATTATACCTCGACTCCCCGAACACGCGTGACAGAAGGCCGACGCTAAGCCAAGAAGCACGTGCCGGCTGTCTCTGCCGGCTGCAATCTTCCGCGCGGCCATAGGTATGCCTATTTACCGAGCAGTTGAAACGCGATGGTAATAGCGTGACAGCAAGTGAGACGAATGTTAGCCATGACGTCGCACGTGCGCGTCAGCGCTAGCCGCTGAACCCGCCGTAGGCGTACTGGTATCCGCGCCATGGACGTGCCATTAATTAGGTACATCGGGCATCGGGGAGGCCTTTAACGGTATACAAGAGACACGTCGCCATTAACGCAAACGCCCCGACGATTCGACGCCGATCGCTCGTTAACGGAGAGGGGCCTAGTAGACTATGCGATCGCGAGAGGTCACGCCTCGCGACACGTGGGAAAAAAGGACGGCCTCACTGTTTCGGTAAATATAGGCGCAGTCCGGCGTAGCCGTGGCAAAAATTGCCAGACGGGGCATGTTCCGAATAACAGTAAAAGAGTTTTTTTTGGGTTTATTTGCATTTCGCTTGTAAATCAGCCGGCCGACTCCTCTTCGCCCGGCCGATTCGCCATTCCGAGCTTCGTTTTGACACTTTCCAGTACTGTTCCCGGTCAGGTGCTTCTTGGAAACAAGTCGCCGCCGTGTGTGTCTCGACGATAGCAAGAATGAAATTCGATATCGACTCGAATTCGTTAATGGACGATGGATGTTGCTCGGAGCATGTTGAATGGCCGACTGACACTGTACGGGGATATAGGTTAGGATTTTTTAGGTTATGGCTTACCGACCCGTTCGAAAACTCTGTCGATAATTACTTGGGAAACGAGTGGTTTCGGTTTCGACGCTTTTTCACGGGGGTTGTAAAAGTCGACGTTTCCAACGACTTTTTGTTATACCGGGTGTTCGAGAAACGTGCGTCGATACTTGATCAGATGAATCTGTAAATCGAAATAAGCAAAAGAATATGAGCCGTCCACTGCACAAATCGATTAACTCCGCTTTTTGAAAAATCTTAACTTTAAGTGTCAAAGCACTTAGTATAATTGTAACTTTTATATTTATAATAAGTTTCCCTGATAATTGAAATTAACACCATTAAACGACAAAAATTTTTTGACCACTGAATAATAAATAATTTATTTCAGAGGTCACTTTGATTAACTCTGTACTCTAATGTAAATCGTTGCAATAATGCAACTCAAATGCACCAGCAAGCCATGAATGACAACGGTGAATTTTTTAGTGCTGTCTTATCAGAATTTAAATAAAATAAATTAGTCAGTTACAGTCTAATTTTCGCAGAAGCAAGTACTTGTGAAGTCAAATTAGTTATTATCAGGAATAAAGTTTAATTTGGTATATTTTAACTTCTACTGTGTACTTTACCAGTCTTACAGGACTACATATTTTTTCAGCCTTTTCAATATCACTTCCAGATCGTATTTTGGTTTGAATTATTATAAACAATTATTTCAATTTTTCAGTGGTTTTAAAAAAATAAAATTATACCCTTATAATCGAGATGAGTGAAACTAATAATAACGTGGATGTGCAAAATAGTGAATCATCTGATGGTTCACAAATAATAATATATTATAACAGAACCATTAATATTCATTTTTATGAAAAATCTGTATTAAAAATATCTTATAATTTTCCTTTTCCGTGTTAAAAAACTTAAAAATTTAAACACCGAATTTAAATTTATTACTTTTTTACTCGCCAAATCGATTAACTCCTTCAGTAACATAAAAATGGTAACGTTACTAACGATTACCTTTTGACTATTTTTTCTTATAAATTTTATATACCGTTAGATGAAAGTTACATTTGTATTTATGCATTCTACGATATTTATTTCGATTTAAATTATAAAGGGAATTTTAAAAAACAATATACATTATTTCATTGCATTTCTCCACTTTTTGTTTTATGGAGTTAATCAATTTGTGCACTGAACGGCTTATATGTGACGATGATTATAATAGTGATCTATGTCACGTACGTTACGTTTCGAAATATTAAAAATTTTGCGATACAGATGTATCATAAATTAAAAAGTCGAGTACGACTAAGCTGCAAACCTGATTTAACGATTCTACTTTTCTCTATTTTGGTAAAAATTGTGCTATGATAATGTGAACGAATGTGAACGAATGCAACGCAAAATAAGAGGTAATATAATTTTTTCGGATTTTTGTTTATTCGATTATTTGAATCAAAACGTCACACGTTCGTATAGTCGAATATTTTTATTTTTTCTGTTTTCTTTTTTTTATTATTATTAAGAAAGTTCGTTTATAATAATTTATAACAATTTAATAGTTTTCTTTGATACCTACTATAGTCTCCAAAACTCTCTTAATTGCCAATTAAATTTTTTTAATGTTTTGATTTTACTGCTCGTATCTTCTGTCTGTGTTTGAAACTATCTTAATTTACCATTTAACTTCGAGATGTCAGGCCTGAAATCAACTATTTAATTTCGCTACGTAACGGTAAAAGAATAAAACAGCTGGTGATTTCTCCAGCTCTGATTTCAGACACAATATGTATATATTAATTTCAAGCGTTTGTGCTGCTATTTTATACGATTATTAATATGACACAACGAAGAAATGAAAAAAGCGAGTTGTCTTAATAATTTTGATTTGTATGGTATTGTCCGACAGGTTTAAAACTTACGTGACGACTCGTAATCAATTTTAACACCGAAACCCGATGTCAGAGTCATCAAATTATGACGAGTTAAACCCGTTTCTAAAGCAACGAATACTTCTGAATGTGTAGAAATAAAATTCGAATTATATTCGTTTTTCTCTCTTCCTTCTGCATCGTTTTCATTTCTATTGAACTTGCTTCATTTATTAATTGCCCCACGTTTCATTATTTGTGTACTAATAATAATTTATTAATTTTTTGTGAATTATTTATAGCAAATTAATAATATTTCGTTAATTCGTTATTCATCTTATCGCTAACTAGCCATTCAATCATGACATCTTTATCTGGGCTTTTATAGTCTGATATGTTACAAGACGTCAGCATTTCATCACCTTTTCTTAGACTTTCATCACCGACATTTTTAGACCTTTTGCTATTCGATAATTGATTCGGTAACTTTTTCAACGGTTCATTTTTTCATTCTGCGCGACATTTGTCGTTAAATAAGTTTATCTAGGACTCTTTTTGCACCGTGAATACGAATTGTGCAAAAAACTGTGTAAAATGAGTAAAATGCATTTAAAAAATCCCTGATACTTACCTTTACATATTTCAATTTTTATATACGTTTAACCAATAATTAAATAGAAAATGATTCTTAGAAAGAAATTCTTTTCACCTGTTAAACAATACTGACTTGTCTGTTTCGATAATTGACCGTTTCGTTAATTTTATTCCGACAATTCTGATAAATGAGGTTTTACTGTGCATACTTTACTATGTTTTGATCTCAAAATATGTCTTAAACGGCAACATTTTGAGCAATTTTCTATCCATACGTGTAAATAATAACCAGCTTTAATTTTCGAAATATTTAAAACAATCTTCGAATACTATTAATTTATTATATTACTCTTAATATATACTATTAATTAAATTCCACTCATTTGTATGTGTCCGTTAAATAATCACAGACACATTTATCAAGTCTTGTTATTTATTAGATCTGATGATGATATACCAAGAAAATGAATTTTCTACTAACATCTAGAAAATTAAAGTCGATAATTGCAGATATAAGAATGTTGCTTTTTATAACATACTTCAGGATTATAAAATTCTATATTATATTAAAATTATTATTAAAATTTCTATATTCTCACGCTATATTAAAAAGAAATTCATTTAATCAGAAAATTTTAATTTCGATGAAAGTTTGTGTACATGTAGAGCACGATGAGTTCTACATGGAACAATATTTTTATGGGCGAAAAATTTTCTGAAAAGAGCCAAACAAATCCACAGAATTTCAGCACATTTTCATACTATGGCTCTACTCTTTTTTCGGAGCTCTTTTTACAATAGTGTGATCTATAGTTAACAGAATAAAATTCACTATAGACCGAATAGAACTACAGACTTAATAGAGTATTAAAAATCAAGTAATTTTTGTGGAAAATGTTTTGTCGTATCTCGTACTATCACAAAATTATATTTAAAGAAAAGCGAAAAGAGTCTTGAAAATTGAATCACAAATTTCATCTGCTTAAAATATCACTTAAAAAAAAAAATTGTTGCATGTATAATATGTTATTATACACTTATTCACAGAGTCTCACCAAACCTAACCTAACCTAACCGAGAATTATTAATATTAATTATTACTGAATGAAATTAATTAATTAATCGAAATTAAAAAATTACAATCAGAATCTTTTGGTTAGGTGAATTTTCTTGTAATATAGTGTGTCGATATTTTCTTACAGGCTGTCTTAATTTTCAGAGAAGATAGCCTCGTAGATAAAATAATGTTGATATTTAACGAAATTTAATTCCTACCTCAAATAAACGATATCGATAATACGAACTGTTCATCCACGACAACCTAATTCTCCTTTTCCCCGACAAATTATTATCATTCGACACACTGGTTAATTTTTCGAGTAGGAATTCAAGCACGTCTAACCTCCGATATAAACCTACTTCGATCTAAAATAAGACGACGATTCGAAAAGCGGGAACCTCGCAGCTATCATCGAATTCCTGGAATCGTGGATCAATCAGATCTCCTCGGTGCGATCAGTTCGACGATCGTAAGTCGTGTATCGGTATCGTCGCCGGATCTCGACATGTTCCCGACGTTCTTCCTAGGGAAAATGGGACGTGACAGAGTATGGAAAACGGAATTCCCCGTAAAGACAGCGGTTAAAATTATAACCGTTTAACGATTGTGAGAACACCGCGTAGAATGTCATCGTGAATTGAAAGAACGGATCAAGAGATAAAATGCCATTGACAAAAGGGAACGAAGAAGGACGAAGGGGAATGAAGATCGCTGAGTGCGTGACTATAAAGTTATCGATAAATGAACCTCCCATTTGTCAAATTGGTTGATATAATAAGCAAAAATTAATAAATAAAAAGTAAACATGCAATAAATTATATAAAAAGACCGAATAAGATCCTAAAAATAAAACAGAATTAATAGAAAGCGAAGACTTAATAAATTTAATAAAAAGATTCTATAAGATCAAATAAATAAAAATAAGTAAAAGGTAAAGATCTGATAAATTCAATAAAAGGACCTAATAAGATCTAATAAATAAAAATGAATAAATGAAAATAAACAAATAAAAGGTAAATATATAATACATTCGATCAAAATACCTAATAAGGTTCAATAAATAAAATATGAATGAATAAAAAGTGTTTAATAAATTCTATAAAAAGATCCAATAACATGCAATGAATAAAAATAAATAAATAAAAGGTAAACATTTAATAAACTGAATGAAAAGGCCTAATAAAATTCAGTGAGTAAAAATAAATAAATAAAAAGTGAACATTTAATAAACTGAATAAAAAGGCCTAATAAAATGCAATGAGTAAAAATATATAAATAAAAAGTAAGCATTTAATAAATTGAATAAAAAGACCTAATAAGATCCCATAAATGAAAAGAAATAAATAAAAAGCCCTGATAAGATTCCATGAATGAAAAGAAATGAATAATAAGTAATCATTTAATAAATTGAATAAAAAGACCTAATAAGATTCCACGAATAAAAATAAATAAATAGAAAGTGAACATTTAATAAACTGAATAAAAAGCCCTAATAAGATTCCATGAATGAAAAGAAATAAATAATAATTAAACATTTAATAAATTGAATAAGAAGGCTTAATAAAATCCCAGGAATAAAAATAAATAAATAATAAGTAAACATTTAATAAATTGAATAAAAAGACCTAATAAGATCCCACGAATAAAAATAAATAAATAAAAAGTGAACATTTAATAAATTGAATAAAGAGACCTAATAAGATCCACTTAAATAAAATGAAATAAATAAAAAATAAACATTTAATAAAGTAAATAAGAAGACCTAATATGATCCAATAAATAAAAATACATAAATAAAAAGTAAAAATTTAATAAATTGAATAAATATAACCAATAAGGTCCAATGAATGGAAGAGAATAAATAGGAAATTAAATTTATTTTACATAGAGACCACCATACCAAAATATACTAAAGTATCGATTTGCTTGAAAAAAAATATACAATTCCACTGTGCAAATGCACTCGTAAAACAATCGCACCAAATAATAACAGAGTTCATTAAATAGTGCAAAATTCTCCTCTGAATTTTTCCAAACTCACCTGGAACAAAGCTATGTCCCGGCCCAGTTACCAGACTCACCCTGTCCATGTAATCGTTATTTTGGCTATTATTTGAAATAACCAAGTCGTTATCAAATTCGTGAATTATTTCTCGTTCGCTACTAACATTTCGAAATTTATTTCTCAATATTCTTATTCTGGAATAACCTCGCTCGTTATCCTATTCGAAGAAAGTGCTTGCTCTTCTTCTGTTTGTTATCTTTATTTGAAATAAAAGCGCCGATTTCTACTAGAGAGCGGAACGGGCTTCCTGATCGAATATCGATAACTTATCGATAATCGATAGTCGCATTTCCAGCACGAAAGTAGTCCTGCTGTCCGTGGTATTGTGCGTCCGGTGGCTGCTAGAAGCACGTTTCTTGCTTAAAGTAGCGACACGCAGGAGCCACGCTGCTTCTCGGAGGCCACTCGGTTCTCCTTCCTCGCACCTGCCAACTAACTAGTCGAACCTGATTAAACTCTGCCCTGTGTGTCGTATGGCATACCCCTGTCCTCCCCTAGCCATCTCCACCTCCACTTTCTACTTCCCGTTAACCCCTTCTTTCAGTACCTTCATGTCCTCACATCTTTCCCTCTTCCTCTGCTCCTTCCCCGCCTTCCTTCTATGATTAAGTCTCTCTTTCTCTCCCTCTCCCTCTCTCTTCCCCTTTTCTTGCCCCTCCTTTTCTTCTCTCAAGCTTCTTCTCTCATTCGTGTTTCCCGGTCTCCGTCTTTCCGCCACGATCTCCCTTTTTCTCTCCGTTTGCTTCGCTTTGACCGATCTCGTGCCGTTCGGTAAGACTGGAGAAGAGTTACAGGATCACCGATACCATATCCGACCTGCTCGCCATCTCCTCGCCGACGTAGAAATACGTCCGAGTTGGCCAAATGCCTCTTCCCGATTCGTTACTCCCTCAGATGGCCTGCGCGAGATTAGGCTACCCGCTACCCTTACCTGTACAATCGTGAAGGATGCACTTCCTGTTCCTGCCTTCTTTCCTAGATCGCGCTTCTTCGTCAGCTTTGTTCGAGCCGTTTGTTCCAGGTGGTTCCGGATGTTGGGACTTTGGACAAGTTAGGTGTCCTTGGGCATGAGAGTTTGACACGATGTAATTTCTCTGGATGAAATTTTCATGCGACTTGTCCGAGGCTTTGGGAAGGAATGCTCGAGGATATGGGCATGTAGAGCATATGGTTTGGTCCTTTCAAATTGAGCTTGGATTGCAATTCGGTTGACTTTTACGGTGGTACTGCTTTTATCAAATTTGTTAACTATCCTTTTTTATTTAAATATTCTGATTTAGTTTTGAGCTATTATTATTCATTTCAAAAGAGATTGTTAATCTTATTTTCGACAACTGTCATTAATTTAGAAACTATCAAAATTAGTAAGCTTATCTTGGGTAATTTTATTTTGAAGAATTATTGATTTTAAAATTATCAATTATTCAAATTATTAGCCTGATTTTGAGCAATTATTAATAGTCGATATTGTGAACTTGTCTTAGAATAATTGCTACTAATTTTTAAATTATTATCAAAATTCGTTCCGAGCAATTATTATTAATTATTATCCAAAAGTCTTGAAACTGTTAATTTTATTGAAAATAATTTGCTAAATATTGTTTTTCATTTAGATATTCTGATTTAGCTATGAGCTATTATTATTAATTTTTAAGAGATTGTTAATCTTATTTTCAACAGCTGTCATTAATTTAGAAACTATTAAAATTAGTAATCTTATCTTGAGCAATTATTATTTCGTTTAAAAGCTGTTAAAATTTTTAATTCTATTTTAAACAATTATTGGTTTTAAAATTATTAATTATTCAAATTATTAGCCTGATTTTGAGCAATTATTAATAGTCGATATTGTGAACCTGTCTTAGAATAATTGTTACTAATTTTTAGATTACCATCAAAATTGAAAATCTAATTTTGACCAATCTTTATTTAAAATGATTAATTATTAAAATTTTCAATCTCGTTTCGAGCAATTATTATCTAAAACTCTTGAAACTATTAATTTTATTAAAAATAATTTTACCGAAAATAATATGGAACAATTTTATTACGAACAATTATTATTTGCTTTAAAATTATTTATTTCATATCGAGCATTTATTATTTATTCTAAAATCATTAATTTAAGATCATGTTTCGAACAATCGGGTATTTCTTTAACCTCTTCTAGGATACTGGCACACATAAGTGTGTTTAGTTTTTCAAAATTATGGTTATTGTAAGTGAAAAGAAAATTGGAATCATTTGGTGGAATTCCATTCACCATAGAATCCCTTAACAATAAAAAAAAAAACCATGTCGAATATTATCACCAATAGCGGTAATTTTACTTTATAATTACTGCTTTGAAATCATAGTAACGTTAACTAAAAAAAAGAATTCGTCCCTGAAGAGGTTAACGTGAAATTTTAGAAGATAAGGTTACCATAGTTGAGGAAGAAAAATGAAACACTGTAGAAGCCATAGGGATCGTCGGTAAACGGTAAAACGTGATTCATGGATGGGTCAGATATTCAGCTAATCCCTGACATCTGTTTCTACTAATTTGATTAGACGATTAACCGCGTTCCGTGTTCGGTTCAGTTTGATTAGACTCGACTCCGCTCCACTCGACGCGATGCATATCGTAACGAACTCGACGCAGCAGCGTCCAATGTAAATGAAAATTACGCAAATGTATCGCTACAGTTTATCGGGACCTCGATGCTAATTTTTGAAGCTGAAGTTTCGATCTTGGTCCGCGAATTATAAGAGCCGTTCGTTTCGTAGAAATTTTTGTATTCAGATTTTCTTTCTTTAATCGACGAGGCAAAAAAAAAAAAAAGAAAATTGATCGATATAAATCGTCTCTAAGAATTTAAAATTATCTGTTAACGCGAATAATATACAGTGTGGCCGTTTTGAATGCGACTACTAAATATCTCGAAAAATGTGAAAGATTCGAAAAAATGTTTTAGATGGAATTATATAATCTGTGTATTGAATAAGTTTCAATAATTGTTAAAGGAATATGCAATAAAAATATAGTAAATATTTTAGATTACTCTATATTAATTAAAAATTTAAAGATTTGAATGTAACCTTCATTGTGCTTTCAGAGTCATTTCAAAATCATATAGAACAATTTTTGTTCCAAGCACTTTTCCAAATTTTTCATATTTTTCGAGATATTTTTTAATAATAACTTTAGATAAGATTTGAATGTAACATTCATTGTGCTTTCAGGATCATTTCATAATCGTATAGAACAATTTTTGTTCCAAGCACTTTTCCAAATTTTTCATATTTCTCGAGGTATTTTTTAATAATAACTTTTCATAGTAACTTTAATAATAACATACTTAATTTTAATACTTGTATGCAAATGTGTAGGATAATATTTTTGTTGACATAATCAAATTTTGGTATTTATGAAAATTATACGTATAATATGATAATTAATTGAAAGTCTAAGATTAACAATAATTTAACAAAATGTATTGTAATTAAATATATGATCTACTTACATTAGTCTTAAAACTAATATGAATAAAATAATTTTCTATTTTTCCTCCAAGTTTTTTCAAATTTTGGACGATTATAACATATTTTATTGCAGATAATGAAAGTGAAAAAAAAATCTAAAAATAAGAGAAGAGTTTTTAAATAAACAATTGTTGCAACTTCGTTTCTATAAATGATTGATTTTAATAAAATTATAGTGCTATCCAATGCACTATACTCAGATGTAATTCTCTGGATATACATTTGGGAATTACAATTATAAAATTGTAAATATTTGCCAAAATTTAAAAGCAGATTGAGAATATGAAAATCATAATTGAATCGGCGTGAAAATGTTATTAATTGCGTATATAATACAAAGGATATTGTGTATAGTGTATAAAAACTATTTTATTTGTAACATATATATAAAGAATAAAAAGTAACATTTATTTCGAAAATTTTTCTAACTTTTTACAACACCTATAATAAAATTTCCGCGAAAATAACACCTCGGTACTAAAATGTAAAATTCTTTAGTTTTATTTGATGGTCAAATAATATCTTTCGACAATTACAAATAACTTCGCAACTTTATATTCTGGAAACGAAGTGACAATGTTTGTCTAAAATATTTTCATACATTCGACTCACGTTTTATTGTTAAAACTTGGGATAGACTGTATACACATGAAGGTACGTGATATATTTACTTAATATTATGCCAGACTTATCATGACCCTCGCAGTGCAAAATAAAAATTTCAATACATTTATCTAAATAAATTAATTTAATCCACATCTTACATTAAAATATTTGTTAATGTTGCAAATTATTATTTTAAACATATTTCTTATTATCCTTATCAATTAACAAAATTAATGTTCAAAATTTCAAAATTTCAGGTTTATATTTTTTACGTTATATTCTTATCTATAGGGTGTCTCAGCCAAATGAGATCACCTAAGTATCTTCTTTATTTCTTGCTGTATGAAGAAACTAATAAACCAATGAAATAAATACCAATAACCTTACAATCTCATTAAAAAAAAAAAAATTAATTATAGAATAAAATCTTGTCATAATTATATATAGTAATTGAAACCGTGCAACTTTGTCCCAGAAAGTATTTTCATACAGTAAAAATAAGGCAGATATTTAGTTGATCTCATTTAAGTGGAACACCCTATATAACACGAGATTAACGTAATACGTTATTATTTCTAAGAATGGCTTAATACTTTCATTTGAATTTCACGAATGCCACAAATTTGAATAGCAGACTCCTTCTTTCGTACACTCATTGTTTCACAGATGCCACGACACGTGACATTTTACTCAGAAATAAGAATGAATAAACAAGTTCTCTCGAGGATGTACTCCTGCCCTTTTGCTCTAACAGTGTTGAATATATGCGATGCCTATGCATGCATGTTACGCGTGAACATAAAATGTAATCGTTCAAGAGAAAACATTAACATACGTATTCTTATTGTATTCAGTTCTACCTTCCATGGAATACGCTTGAGGCACACTGTGTGAATCTGTAGCAATATGCATACGTAATTTGTATTTATGTATCTACGCAGTTATTCTGCTTTACGAGGAAATGAAATTTCCAGGAATTCCGTTCCTTTGTTATGTGTTTATGGCTTCTCCGCGTTTCATTTTTCTTATGGTTCACCACCCCTTAATTAGCGTACAAAGAAACTCCTACATAATAGATTTGTTACATCTTGTAATTATTCATGGAAATATTTCGTAAATGTAAAGTAATTTTTAGTTATTCGTGTTATATGTTAATTATGATTAATCTACCATTTTTATTCAGTCACGAAGTACATATATTTACGTGAGAAATTTTTATAATTGTCCATTGAGGTTAAGTGATAATTTAATTTAAGTGATAATTTAATTATTCAATGAAAGAAAGTTCATACCTCGATGTTTTTGTAAAACAGTGTTATTTTTAAATTTGTATGTTCTCAATTATAAACTATTATCAAAAATTCTAGACATAAACCAGTTTTGATTAATATAATATGTATGGCACGTTATTACTAATACAAGTATTTTGTAAACGCAAAATAATTTTTAATTATTTCTGCTCTTTAATTATTTATCATCACTCTACTATTTTTGTATAGTCAGTAAAGTATATATATTTACGTGAGAAATTTTTATAATTGTCCATTGAGGTTAAGTGATAATTTAATTATTCAATAAAAGAAAGTTCATACCCCGATGTTTTTGTAAAACAATGTTACTTTTAAATTTGTATGTTCTTAATTATAAGCTATTATCAAAAATTCTAGACATAAACCAGTTTTGATTAATATAATATGTATGGCACGTTATTACTAATACAAGTATTTCGTAAACGCAAAATAATTTTTAATTATTTCTGCTCTTTAATTATTTATCATCACTCTACCATTTTTGTGTAGTCAGTAAAGTATATATATTTATGTAAGAAATTTGTCATAATTGTTCATTGAGGTTAAGTGATAACGTAATTACAAAAAAGTAAAAGTAAGTACATGCTTTGGTGTTTTAGTACAATTCTATTTTTAAATTTGAATATTCTCAATCATGAGCCACTATTAAAAATTTTAGACGTAGACCAGTCTTAATTAATGTATTATTTATGACAATTGTTATTATTAACACGAATATTTCGTAAATATAGAATAATTTTTAATCGTACTGTTATATATTAATTATTTAATTTGTTAATTTTTTACTTTTATCAATTCCTGGAATATATATATTTATTTATTTAAAAAATTTTGCACGATTGTCGATTGAGGTTAAGTGTCACCCTATTAATGGAAATTAATAGTATCTATGTGCTTTTGTTAGATCAGTGACTGTAAATTGGAATGCTGTCAATCGTAAGCCATTATCGAAAATTCTAAACGTAAAAGAAAACGAAAGATTTCATCGAACTATATATCTATAATATAATACTGTATATCTATAATCGAATCTTTCCTTGCAAATCATTAGGAAAACATTTCAGAATGGAAAAGAAAGCATAACGGCGGAAGCACACGAATGATGAAGTGAAATGTTAAACGAATCGCTCGAAACTAAGTTAATGAAAGTTGACCAAAGGCCAGAACCGTAAGGGAAAACTATGCTGCAGCTTATCGGGCGCTCTTTACCGCGATTAATTAAGAGACTCTTTCAATTTAATTTCGATTATGTTCACTTCCGCGGAAACTAGTAGGAATTATACAAGCAGCGCCGCATGGCACAAAATCGCCGAACTAATGATTTACCCGGGAGAACTTGTTGCGTATTTCGTGAGATGGCGCGTCGTGGCACTTGTTAAACAATTTTATTTTCGCTCTCCGCGTGTTTCAAGTTATTAAAACCATTCTTTGTCTCCTGTGAAGTATCTTAACAAGAAAAATCCGTGTGTCAAGATGTATATCAATAAAACACTCCATTCACATAAATACATAAAAGCTTTCGCAGAATTACGAAGTTTCGTGACAAAGTTAACCTCTATGTTTATTTCTTCTATCAGACACTATTTTATTCTGTGACAATCGATCCTTTCGGGATGAATTTTCCTTATTCCGAGCTATATTCGTGTTACATTCGTGTTATACACTCAGGTAAGATAACGAATTTCATATTCTTTCTCGGTATCCTTTGTTTAACGAAATGTTATTCTTGACAGCTTCAGTTTACTCGATATTCGTGGACAGGATGGTTTTAATCCGGTGACATCTGGAAATTCGCAGTTAATTGCCACAATTGTAAATCGTGCCTCGTGTTAAAGATAAGGGAGATAAGAAAATGGATCGGACGGAATACGTCATTCCTTGGGTGCAGATGCGGGCGAAAGAGGAGTACATTCGAAGAGCATCGAGGCAATATCCCGTGGTAAGAGAACTTTCCAAACGAAGAGTTTAATAATTAACGTCGAGAGAGCGATGTTCGAACGTTCTGTTCCGGGGATAGTTGGTTCACGTTAAACCGAGACAACCCCGTGAGACGCGGAAAAACCATTTCCCGTCGTGCCCGGAAATCTATCACCCGGGATGAAATTTTCTTTGCAGCTATTCGATACCGTTATCTCGGATGATGGTGCGCGAGCTTATCTTGGATTAAGTATCGAACTGTCCCATGCGTGTTCATAGGGTGATTTTTAAATGTATGCATCTCTGTTTCCGGGGAATAAATTGCACAGACAGATATAAAGAGAGAATATTTATAAACGTGGATTTATTATATTTAAATTTGATTTTTATTTATTACGTCTCGGTATTTTTATTTATTATATTTTTATTTTTTCATACTTTTATTGTATTTATAGTTATATATATTTGTTGCTTTAACTATATTAGTTTATATTAATATATTATATTATATCAGATTTAATTATATTTATTAGTATGTGTACTTGATTATATTTTTACATGATTAGTTACTATATTTTTGTATTTTTACTTTTGCACGTTTTTATTTATTACATACATAGATTTCGCATATACATTTATTTTATACAGATATTTGTTATATTTATTATTATATTGATATTTTAAGATATAAGAAATTAGATAAAATATTTTTTTATCTATTATAGATAAAATTTTGTTACATATTATGTATACTATCAACGTCTGTAATATATACAATGAATTTTTAATATTGTTAGTAATAGAAGTTGCAATAAAGTAGCAATAAAATTAATGTTGTTAATAGAATTAAGAAATTGTTAAAGTTATGCTGTTATTTTTATTTGTTTTCTACATTGTTTCGATAAAATATTTAGAAATATGTGAAAATCGAAAAATTGTATTACTTTTTATTATTAAATGTTATTATCAATAAGAAACAAATATTTAAATTGTAATTACATTAGGTAACTACATAATAAAAATGTTAATGTTAACCAACCCTCGTGCAAACATTAATCTAATACGTCTGAAGCCGAATGTTAAAATTATGTTGGAAAAGATAATACAAATTTTTGATTAACGGATATACTTAGAAAATTTTGAATAATGTCATAGGTTACTTCGTTGCATAATAATTTATAATTTTAATTTGTAATTATCAATGGTTCTCAACCTTCCGTGTTTTAAACTTAAAAATCTAAAAAGTATTATATTAAATCACATTCATATTGAAGAAATTATTATTTTTCTATTTTGAAAACTTTTCGCAAGAAAACAAATAAATAAATACAATTTTATAATAATTCTTTTAAAAGTAGATTTATATATGTAACATATACATATATAAAATATAGTACAGGGACTAGAAGAATAAGAGAAAATTCAAATATAAAATCAGTTTATATTTACTTGATGCCTGAAAACCTGGTTTTACGTAAATCTCGAAATAAAAAAAGAAGTTGAGTTCACATGAAACTCCTTAAATTTTTAAATAATTTATGGCATCTCTATAGATAAATGGAAATATTTATCGCGTTTCTATGAGCAACCCACTCGTTTTAAAATTAATTTGTAACGAATGTAACTCGCTTTTGAAAAAACAATCTACAGTTTGAGTGACGAATTAATCGTGAGTGGCGCGAGTGAGTTAACCCTTTGCACTCGAGGGGTGACTTTCAGTCACCGTTTGTCTTAACACCATAACTTAAATAATGGATGATGATAATTATATTAAGAACATCGAAATAAAATTATCCTATTCGTTTCTTACGCAAATTCACGATTTTCTTTTTTTAATTTTAGCATGAAGAGTATCAGTGAGCTTATAAAAATCTAAGAAGAGCTTCGAATTGCATCTTCACAATGAAGAAATCTTCGAGTCCAAAGGGTTAATATGCACTTAACGCTAGAACTACCAACCCAATGAAAATGACTGATCCCAGAATTTTCCTTTTTGCAATCACCGAACACATACACCTGCTTTAAGAATAAAATTGGTATCAACTCATATTAAGAAAGAACTGTAATCGATATATTCACTCATATTCGTCGTATCGCTTGAGATTACTATAATCTGTGCACGTTATTGTTAGGTACCCACTAAAGATCGGTAGTTCTAGTGTTAAGAATCACCCAGTACATGTGGGAGAGAGAATTGGAGATAGAATTGATTTCAGTTGGAACCATTCGCTCCGCGACATTCGATCTCGTATTTTAACAATAACAAAGAAGAGAGCAGAAAATCGGCGTACGAGCGCCTTCACAGAGTGGATGGTTACGACGCGGCCAAGCCGCGATGCGATCGCACCAAGCCTAGTCTCTATTGGTTAGAAATCTCGAAGGAGAACAGAGGTCACAAGGTTCCAATGACTGCTAATCTCTGGTACGGTCGACCGAATAGAGTTCAAGTCGATTTTCCAGGGAAGAAATTCAATCGAACGAGCAAAATGCAAGAGTTCTTCGACCACTGCGGTTTCAGCCTAGCCAGCGATGATGAGAAACCGGAGATCTGTTAGAGTGAGTTCGTTAGGTAGGTCTCTTTTTACCTCTTCGTTTTGTAACTGTCGATTAAAGAGGCTTTTTTCAGCCGAATCGAGAGGTGTAAATGAAAAGAGTTCATTCGTGAATAAATTGCTATTGATTTCAATTATTGCCATTCATGGATTTTTCGCAGATGAATTTTGCATATAAATAAGTATATTGTTTCAGTGTTCGATTTCGGTCTTGTATTACTAACGTGAAAGTGGTTATTGATATAATTTCTTTGAATTTATTAAAACTCGATAATATGAAATCAATATTAGTGTAAAAAATAAATTGTAAATAATAATAGATAAAAAGGTAGTATTTGGTATTGGAATGTAGGCAGAACTACCAAATTAGATGAAATTATTAAAATTATACAGTTTACCAAATTATATGAAATTGTTAAAATTATACAGTTACTTATGGGCAAAATTAATATTTATCTTTATGATAACAACTTCATTGTATGGACCTACTTGTTTCAAATATATTTCAATTGTTACTATCTATGTAATATACTAAACTTACGTATATATTATAGTTCGCTAATTTTATTATTTATAGCAATAATAACATAACGCTAGAACTACCAACCCAATGAAAATGACTGATCCCAGAATTTTCCTTTTTGCAATCACCGAACACATACACCTGCTTTAAGAATAAAATTGGTATCAACTCATATTAAGAAAGAACTGTAATCGATATATTCACTCATATTCGTCGTATCGCTTGAGATTACTATAATCTGTGCACGTTATTGTTAGGTACCCACTAAAGATCGGTAGTTCTAGTGTTAAGAATCACCCAGTACATGTGGGAGAGAGAATTGGAGATAGAATTGATTTCAGTTGGAACCATTCGCTCCGCGACATTCGATCTCGTATTTTAACAATAACAAAGAAGAGAGCAGAAAATCGGCGTACGAGCGCCTTCACAGAGTGGATGGTTACGACGCGGCCAAGCCGCGATGCGATCGCACCAAGCCTAGTCTCTATTGGTTAGAAATCTCGAAGGAGAACAGAGGTCACAAGGTTCCAATGACTGCTAATCTCTGGTACGGTCGACCGAATAGAGTTCAAGTCGATTTTCCAGGGAAGAAATTCAATCGAACGAGCAAAATGCAAGAGTTCTTCGACCACTGCGGTTTCAGCCTAGCCAGCGATGATGAGAAACCGGAGATCTGTTAGAGTGAGTTCGTTAGGTAGGTCTCTTTTTACCTCTTCGTTTTGTAACTGTCGATTAAAGAGGCTTTTTTCAGCCGAATCGAGAGGTGTAAATGAAAAGAGTTCATTCGTGAATAAATTGCTATTGATTTCAATTATTGCCATTCATGGATTTTTCGCAGATGAATTTTGCATATAAATAAGTATATTGTTTCAGTGTTCGATTTCGGTCTTGTATTACTAACGTGAAAGTGGTTATTGATATAATTTCTTTGAATTTATTAAAACTCGATAATATGAAATCAATATTAGTGTAAAAAATAAATTGTAAATAATAATAGATAAAAAGGTAGTATTTGGTATTGGAATGTAGGCAGAACTACCAAATTAGATGAAATTATTAAAATTATACAGTTTACCAAATTATATGAAATTGTTAAAATTATACAGTTACTTATGGGCAAAATTAATATTTATCTTTATGATAACAACTTCATTGTATGGACCTACTTGTTTCAAATATATTTCAATTGTTACTATCTATGTAATATACTAAACTTACGTATATATTATAGTTCGCTAATTTTATTATTTATAGCAATAATAACACACAAAATTACATACAAATAGTTCTCAGATACTTATTTGTAATAAAATTATATAATATTGCTGTAGTCTTCCTTTATAATTTTCTAATGTATTTTAAAGTTTCACAGAAATCAATATTACTGTAAAAAATAGATTGTAAATAATAATAGATAAAAATGTAGTATTTGGTATTGAAATTTAAGCAAAACTACTAAATTAGACGAAATTGTTAAAATTATATATCTACCTTGGACAAAATTAATATTTATTTTTATAACAACTTCATTGCTTCGAATATATTCCAATTGTTACTATCTATGTAATATACTAAACTTACGTAGATATTACAGTTCGCTAATTCTACTACTTATAGCAATAATAACACACAAAATTACATACAAATAGTTCTGAGACACTCATTTGTAATAAAATTATATAATATTGCTGTAGTCTTCCTTTACAATTTTCCTCCAATATATATTAAAGTTATGACATTTTAGGAGATATAAGATAAAGAAATGAGATATAAGGTTTCCTATTTTTTCTTTTTTACATTTTTTAAATTATCAATCTTCAAATTATCTCATATTCATTTAATTCGTCCAATTGTTTAAATATTGCTTGAAAATCACACGCGTGGAATTTAGATAAAATACTTAATAAAATTACTCCTATTTCAGAAATACTACTATTATGAGCTTCAGAGTTCCACAAATTCTTCATTAAACACTGTAAATAACAATGTCCCTACTAGTAAAAATTACTATTGTTTTAAGACAAATTTCAAAACAAGAATAAAGAAATCTGTGAGAGTAGAGGAACTATAACAGTGTAACAGTGTAGAAACGAATTGAACTAAGTGATCCTGATCAATACTTTTACGAACGTTAGTTATTTATTTTTACAACTATCCTAGTAATTAATTCCTTGCTTCAAACTTCCATACTAGTATTCATATCTTTTGCAATATTATACATACATAATTAACACTATAATTACCAAAAGGATGAAAATTACTCGTTATAGACTTCCTATTTTCATTTTACTTTTATTTTATTTTATCATACTTCTTATTTTTATATTCTTATTTCGCCAATTACTAAAAATATGCAGCTTCTTTTGGAAAAGTTAATATTAATTAATCAATTATTATTATTTTAATCTTTAATTATCCTTATCTATGTAAATGATATTTAGGTACATAGTACAGATTGATAATTCTAGTGCTAATTATTACAGCTTACACAGCAAGTATTTCTCGTTCATTTTAATCCTAATTTATGCTAAAGATTTGAAAATAATATTTTCTATTATATTTAACAAGGAAACCTATTTTTATTTTAAAAAGAGGAAAAGAATTGTAAAAAGCTGAATTGTTGCTATTTTTACGTTTCAGCCGATTATGTTTGTCGCTTTGCGTTAAACCATGTCACGAATGATCGTCCACGCTAGAAGATAAATCCGGTAATCGTTAATCGATTTATGCATAAAATATCGACGAAATTCATAAAGGGTCAAATCGACGCAGTTTTCACCTATTCTGCAAAGCACAAAATGGACGCACGTTTTACGAATTCGTTCATTGTTGGATCAATATCGCTTCGTTCAAATTTAAAATTATTTGTGGCCATTTTACTGCCCCCCCATGGAGGATATTTCTGAGAGGTTATTCCGATTTTCTGCGATGTAAATGGTCAAAGTCTGCATAATTATGCAAATTATGTATACAAGCTGGTTCGTCAGAAGCAGAATGACCAAATTACTTTTTTGGCGATGACAATGAACGTCGCGTAATTATGCAGACTGCGTACAGTAGTCATTTTTTTATATTATCCTGCACTTCCTTTTATAAGAACATGTTTTATGCACATAATCCACGAGTTTATTTTTAAATTATCGTTTAATTTATAATTTATATATAAATTTTTATGTAATATATATTGTATACATAATATATTATATAATTTTTATATCGTTTAATTAAATATTTTATAATTATTGTTAAATTAATCGTTAGAGAGTTGTGCATTTATAACTATGGCAAAATTATTAATAAAGTTATTAATTTTTAAAACCCAAATGTTAATTATGGAAATATGTGGGTTTAATGACACATCATTTTTATTAATCTTTAATTTATTTCTTTGTTGATTTATTCTTTTAATACTTGAATTTGATATGCCTTTTTATTCTAGATGTTTGTTGTACATTTGGTATCTTTGCATAAGAATTTGGGAATATTAATTAGATTATAAAGCTCACTGACATTCCTCTAACATCATTTTAACATTGTGTATATGTATGTATATATAAATTGTATTACAGATTT
>NW_016908635.1:170801-190960 GCF_001483705.2 Eufriesea mexicana | reverse complement strand
TTCTATATAGATTCTATTAATATTAATAATAATATTAATAAAAGAAATAATTTTTAAAACAATTGAATTTTTATAATTATCCTTTTATTCTATATATATTACAGAAAATATTTATGAATTATATTTTCTAGAGAGTTATTTCTTTCTGGAAGTAATTTATAATATTGAATTATTGATATTTATATGTAATAATTACAAATACTTGTTATTTATTATTAAATATTTTGTGACAGATAAACATTAGATATTAATAAAAATTAATATAAGTGAAGGAAATGAAGCGTTATATAAAATAATTACATTGCTATATTAATTAGATAGTACTAACTTAATAAATTAGTTTTGTTTTCAATATTGTTATATCACCTATAACGATTACAAAATAATCGATAACATTTCAAAAATAATAGGCTGAGAAAAATATATGCATTTAGATAGACTTAGGAACTCATTTCTAGCTTTGAAAATTGAGTTTCAAACATCATTTTCAGAATACTTTCACTTTATTCGATTTCAACCAAGTTTTCCTCTCATGGTGCAGATCTAACAAGTTTTCATAATTGAAAGAAACTTTCTTGTAAAAGACGTAGAAGACATTTCTCCACATTATTATTTAGAAACTTTTGATAATAATATATTTATGAAACATTATTTCGGATGCTTTTTATCCTCATAAATATAAATTATTTTAAAATATTAATTTACAACTTACCTGCTATTTTTATTATAAATTTACATTTTATTAGTCCTTTTTACCAGTTTCTTTGTTTCAGCTGGTGACTTACTAGTATAAATATTTCTTATCAACACAAGAGCCACAAATTTATAATATATACTTAAATATAGTACACCAATTAAAGAAAATTAATAAGTATAAATTAAATTATAAAATTTTGATTCCCCAAGTGGTGTCAAAAAATCAAATTTTTTTTATTATATTATTTATCATATTTTCTTGAAGTTCATTATACGGTGTTTTATTTAATTAAATATAAATCTTAAAAATATATTTCTAAATTTTTATGCTTGACTGTGATGAATCAGTATAACAAAGCTATAATGGTTGTAAGACAATGATGCATCACTGTAGTACACAATTTATTGAAATAAATTTATATTTTAATTTATATTATCGTGAATTTATATTATTAATTTCACACTGATCGTACTTTGGTGATTACTATGTGAACTACTATTATTATTTAATTTAATCTTAAACGTGACGATCCCAAAAAGATTAAGAAATACTGATCTAGTGAATATTGCAAAATAAAAAAATTAGTCAAAATTTGTAGGACACTGTTATTAAAAAATCGAGAAATGGTCATTTTCACTGATCTGGTAGGTTCAGTGTTAATCTTTCAATATTCTTTTTCCTATACGAGGTTAGCTGCGTTGATCGCAGATTTGGATAGAGGTCAGCACTGTCGGACAGATCGGTGAAAGAGATGGCGAATGCAGAACTGTTGTAGCTGCGTATATAGAGTTTGTATCGAACTTAACCTAGCACTAACTCCAAACTTCCGTCGAGTAGACCAAGAGAATTCTATACTTCGCAATTATCGTTAATTTCCACTTTCTAAACTTCCCACGAATGAAAATGCAATTACCATACCTTTCAATAGTATTAGTTTAACCGTTAGCGTAAGGAATATATTAACATAAATCGCCAGTTGCAAGTTGAGTATATTTTTATCTCGTGGATCATTTAAAGCAGAAGATAATAGATCACATTATCATTTTCTGCTATTTTTATTATAAATTTACATTTTATTAGTCCTTTTTACCAGTTTCTTTGCTTCAGCTGGTGACTTACTAGTATAAATATTTCTTATCAACACAAGAGCCACAAATTTATAATATATACTTAAATATAGTACACCAATTAAAAAAAATTAATAAGTATAAATTAAATTATAAAATTTTGATTCCCCAAGTGGTGTCAAAAAATCAAATTTTTTTTATTATATTATTTATCATATTTTCTTGAAGTTCATTATACGGTGTTTTATTTAATTAAATATAAATCTTAAAAATATATTTCTAAATTTTTATGCTTGACTGTGATGAATCAGTATAACAAAGCTATAATGGTTGTAAGACAATGATGCATCACTGTAGTACACAATTTATTGAAATAAATTTATATTTTAATTTATATTATCGTGAATTTATATTATTAATTTCACACTGATCGTACTTTGGTGATTACTATGTGAACTACTATTATTATTTAATTTAATCTTAAACGTGACGATCCCAAAAAGATTAAGAAATACTGATCTAGTGAATATTGCAAAATAAAAAAATTAGTCAAAATTTGTAGGACACTGTTATTAAAAAATCGAGAAATGGTCATTTTCACTGATCTGGTAGGTTCAGTGTTAATCTTTCAATATTCTTTTTCCTATACGAGGTTAGCTGCGTTGATCGCAGATTTGGATAGAGGTCAGCACTGTCGGACAGATCGGTGAAAGAGATGGCGAATGCAGAACTGTTGTAGCTGCGTATATAGAGTTTGTATCGAACTTAACCTAGCACTAACTCCAAACTTCCGTCGAGTAGACCAAGAGAATTCTATACTTCGCAATTATCGTTAATTTCCACTTTCTAAACTTCCCACGAATGAAAATGCAATTACCATACCTTTCAATAGTATTAGTTTAACCGTTAGCGTAAGGAATATATTAACATAAATCGCCAGTTGCAAGTTGAGTATATTTTTATCTCGTGGATCATTTAAAGCAGAAGATAATAGATCACATTATCATTTCCGCTTTACAGATCGACGATTTCAGCAATATAAATTAATCTCAATATTATTCTCGTGAGTATAAATTGTTATTTAAAAAAGGCTTCGTTAGATTAAAAAAATCGATTTTTAAAAAATTTATTTATTTAGATATCTGTAATTCGTTTAATATGTTAGAGTGATATAATCGATAAGGAAAAGAAATGAAATTTACTTTACGAAAGAAGAGACTGTAGTAGAAGAACTGGACTTTAGCTTCGCATAACTTTGTTTCCGGACATTGACCGACAAGAAAAAGGAATCCAACTGTTTTACCGTCGTTCTTACACACTCGTCACATATGCAACTGTGAATTACACACATCTAGTAGAATATTCTATGAAAGTTTCATTCAAAAGTTTCGAAATATGACGGTATTTGAAAGAATTAATTCTTACAGTAATAAAAACAAGTAAAGTTTCACTTTGTAAGTCGAATATTTTGTTTCAAGAAATATCCATAAAATTTTGGAATAATTCTTTACTGACCAGGATAAAACAAAATAAACGAAAGACATAACAATGGAAGTACAAAAAATATTTAATTCAAAAACCAGGTTAAGAACTTTTGAATTTTTTAAATATTTATGAATAAGAATACATGTTGCATATAATAAATTTCCGATTGATATAATTTTCGTTCTAACAGAGAAATTCAATCTAGAGCGAAGATAGGAATCAAAGTAAATTATCATAGAATTAATGGCATAAGAACATTTACATCGTAAAGATTGTGAGGATCAAGGTGTTTACGAATCTATTTTGCCTTAGTTCTTGGCTTTCTTCATTAGAACATATATTTTCATTGATAACAATTGCAAAATTTACGTTGTAAAGGAATATCAATCATATGAAATTGATAATTGTAGAATATAAATAAGAAGTTTTGTATTTCACTATAAGTACCTACCCTAATGGTTCAATTGACAATTCTATCATTAATTTCAAATTAATACTGTAGATATTAATAACAGTATTGTTCACTTCGACTGCAATTTGATTAAAGTTTTCTGAAATAAAATCTGTATTTGTCTATATTTTAAATTTTTCTTGAAATCCATAGTAGCTTCAATATTTGGTGGGTCGTAAATCTGTGATGTGCTTTGAATTACAATAACGAGTCCAACTTGTCATTTATTGAATGACCTGTTGAATATTAGAATTATATGCTACACTTGTCAGAAGACCAAAATTATACTTAAAATTACATTTAAAATGTGTTCTAATATACACAAAATTTTAAACAATCCTAAAATTTTTCTATAATTTCATTGTGAATGAAATAGAGATGTAATGGTTAACTGAAATTGAGTACTTTTCTAATACATCAGTTTTCAAAATTAAATCATATGCAAGGAGTTAACTGGAAAGATTTATTATTATTATTTGTTCGTTCGATCAAATATTTAATTGTTCATTATTACAATTTTTCGAAACTGACAAGTTTTGTGAAAGCTAACCTCAATCTCAGCAGTTAAGTGAAGAGTTTCCTAACCTAACAAAACTTCGACCTGTCTTCTTGAAAATTGAAATATCTGTAAAATATTTACGAATATAATCTACTTTAACTTTTGGCTTCATTATAAAATACACATCTTCGTTTATAACATGGTAATTTAAGATGTATCTTAACACGTGGTGTTAAGATAACCATAACAAGTTTATGGTTATTTAATATATATCTTGCTGCAATAACCGCAGCTTTCAAAATGATCGTTAATGGCTATTACGCCGATGCGGCAATAAATAAATAAATAAATAAATTATCGAATGCTAATTGATATTTGAATACAATATTAACCTAGTTCAAAAGTTCACTTTGCTAACAACATAAAAATGAATTAGTAAGTGTAATGTAAAAACATTTATTATTATTATTATTAATTAGCCACCTTTGGAAACTTTGTTTCAGCTTCAAGCAATGAAAACGGAATTCTCCTCTTTGTGACGGCAGATGTCGCTCTACCCATAGATAAATCACTACCTAGATCGATATTTCACGAGCAGATGTCGCTGATTTCAACATAAATAAATAAATAAGTAAATAAATATAGAAACCCGCGTTATAAAAGAATGTAGCGTTATATTTATCAAATCCTTTCGATGTCCTAGAACGCTTATCCCACGTCAAATTATTATTGCGTGACTAATTGTAAAATAAGGATCCCGAAGAGTGTGTTGATAAAAGAGAGCGTTTATTTATAGAAAAGTATAGAATAGTTATAATGGAGACGTTGAACGGAGTATCGTTTCGAACACGCGTTTATATGTGTAAGTAAGATGTTTCAAGGATCGGTGTCGAAGACGAACTGATTTCTCGAATTTGATCTATGTCGTGTCTCGTCGTGTCCTGTCCGGTGTTTTCTCCAGTTTAGTTCTGATTGGGCAAAATAAACGTTGGTGGTGGAAAAGTAAGGAGTTTTAATTGGACAGAGGGTGTGACGGAAAGACCTTTGGCTAAGGAGTAGGAAACTGTCAAGGAGCCGATTTTTGATGGTCAATGACGTGATTTGTAAGCGGTGTCCGTCCGTCGCTTGTTGGGTCCGTCAGACGTGGGTCCCATCTGTCGAGTCTGGTACTTGTAAAAATTCCTAAACTTTCGCCTTTAGCTTTACAACTTAATCCGCTAGAACGGCGGTGAGGCACATCTATCCTCCGGAATTGCAGTCGCGATATAAAATATATTGTAAACCGTTAGGTCTGTTAAAGGTGTAAGCCTTAGAATAAAAATCATGTTATAAACACGCTCTCCCGGACGGAACAAAGAATATCAATTGTTCGAAGTTGCAAATCAAATAGAACATCTTTGATTCACTATACGTCGACATGTTCCGCCATATTTCTATTGCACTGCCATGCCCTGACGCGGAAGATTGCTCGATACTGGGATTGCTATTTTCGAATATGAGGGTTGAAACACCATGAAAAGGGGCACGTGCACTTATGTAGACACGGTGCATACATCAGGTATGTACTTCCGCGTGCAGTTACATGAAGTTGGCTTCAAGTTTCATGCAAGGCATCGAAAGATCGCTGAAACTCAAAGGCCGGTATAGAAAGTATCGGAACGAATCACCTAGGCTTTACGTAACCCGAAGCACATATACCACTGAATGTGTGCAATACATTTACCACGAATCCATCGATCGATGCATACGGATTTTCCTGTTGCATGTTTCGAATCTCGCGCTTCTATGTCAAGTTTTACTCGTATACGAGTGTCTTGAATGAAGGCTACGCGTAATTTGCTGTCTATTAACGTGATGAGTACATTCTTCAAGTAAGAACGGTTTCTAGCACAATCTTTGGAATTTTTATCCATAAATTGAAAATTTTCCGAGTTTGCGCAATTTTTGAAATTTTCGAAACTAGCGATTTTATTTTGTTCTAAGCGTCGAGTAAATTCTTGCCAAATTAATCTGTGGTGAATATAATTAAATTAAGAGCGTAGAAAAATATTTAACCAAGATTCTGATTCAAAAATTTTAATATTCGAATTTATTTTTGTATCGACTATAGTGCAGGGTAGATTAATATTTTGAAGAATGCACTCGATGTTAACGTGATGAGATAATTTTTCTTTATTCGTCGATTTCTTATTCTTTCTTACTCATCCTTCGAGAATTTCAAATCGTGATTAAGATACAATTTTGAATTTCCAAAACGCGAAATTTTTTTGGATTTTGAGCCTTCAATGTTTCGAGGCGCTTATCACTTTGTCACATGAAGTTTCAAGAAAATTCAATAAAATTCACCTGTGTTGCCAAATTTTTATTTAAAGAAAATGACAAAACTAATTCAGATTTAATACTAATTATTTGCAAATACGATAAGCGATATTTATAATTATTTGAAGAATTGTACTACCACTACTGCATCAGATTGGTATCAGTGATAACGAAATAGGACTACTATACTGTACACGTTAAAATTCTTCAAATTACAGGTAAATACTTCAAAATAATTGATTTAATTCTTTTAAGTGTCGTAATGTAAGATTTATTGCAGAATCCAAAATAATTGGAGTAAAGAAATACGAGATAAATAGAATAGCAGATTCAATTGACACTAATATTGACCGAATAAAATTGCTTAATGTACTCGTAACGTAATATAATAGAAATTCCTTTTGTATGGCTTATATTGTAACATTTATTAAGGAATACAAAATTATTGAAATAAAAAGATATACGATAAACGGAACAGAGGAAAGAAGGGAATATAGGATATAATTGGACAAGGTCCAGTGGTTGTAGAAGCGTAATAGCGTGTATTATCCTCCTCTGATAGAGTAATCATAATAATAATCGTTATCTTACCCCTTTAATGTGAAATAATCTTATATTATAGATCATTCAAGCTATATAAACACTCGTTATTGCGTTAATAAAAGCTAAGTTTACAATTTCCGGTGTTTCTATACTGACGATAAAAGTTATTACTATGTTATAGCCTTCATAATACCACACATCTCCCCTAAATAACGAGGCTTGGAATTTTCTAAAATTATACGCAGATAAATTAGATACATAAAATTGTGAGATTAATTTTCATGCTGTATGTATAATGCCTGTACAAAATTGTGAGACTTTAAAGTGAAAATAGAGGTTCCTATATTTCGCTGGTTAGTAGATGGTTTTTAAGGGTGGGTTGGAAGCTAATTTTTAAATTCCCGAATCTTGAATATGAAACTTTGCAAGATCTCGAAACTCATGAAACATTCAGAACTTTTGCAAGTCTCGAAACTCGAAGTGCTGATGTTGTTTCGCAGGAGGAATATTTAGTTTTATGAACTGATGTCTTAATAAAATTTTTGCCTAAATACTTTATGTATCATGGTCGAATAAAACACAATAAAAGACACGAGATTTGCATAAATTCTATATACGTATATCGTAGTCAAACAAAACGCTGTCAAAAACACGAGAATATACAAAAATGACTACAATTTAGATTTTTGTTAAAACACACTTCTAAAGGAAGAACACTTGTTACACGACCATTTCTATATTTGTTTTATTTATATTTTTAACAATTATGGGAATAGAGCAAACATTTCTCTTTTAATTCATAACCTAATTCATAAGCCTATTAGTAACCCTACAATTTAAATTATTAAATTTATTCAATTTATTTAAATTACAAATTATTAAATTCCTGATTGACGATATATACGCATTGACAATATATGACAATATATGATCTATATACGTATATCGTAGTCAAATAAAACTCTATAAAAAACAGTAGAGTATACAAAATTAACTACAATTTAGATTTTTGTTAAAAAACACTTCTAAAGGAAGAACACTTGTTAAAGAACTATTTCTGTACTTATTTTATTTATATTTTTAACAATTATAGAAATAGAGTGAACATTTCTTTTTTAATTCATAACCTAATTCATAAGCCTATTAGTAACCCTACAATTTAAATTATTAAATTTATTCAATTTATTCAAATTACAAATTATAAAATTCTTGATTGACGATATATACGTATTGACAATATATGACAATATATGATCTATATACGTATATTGCAATCGAACAAAGTGCGATCAAAAGCACGAGAATATACAAAAATACCTACAATTTAGATTTTTATTAAAAAATACTTCTAAAGGAAGAACACTCGTTAAATAACTATCTCTGTATTTATTTTATTTATATTTTTAACAATTATAGAAATAGTATAAACATTTCTTTTTTAATTCATAACTTAATTCATAAACCTATTAGTAACCCTAGAATTAAAATTATTAAATTTATTCAATTTATTAAAATTACAAATTATTAAATTCTTAATTGACGAAAACCCTGAGAAGACTAATACACGGTATTTTTCGAAAAATTCGGCGTGTTTCTTCAGTATTATTAACGTTTGACCATTTACTGGCCGTTTTAACCCATTATGCAGCGTCACATATCTGTGGCGGAAACAGAATTTTAATTTTCGACAGGAAAAGTAGATGAAATTTGACCTGTTTACATTAGAGATGCTTCTGTATACCGTGAACAATGCGAGACTTTACGTGGCCCGGTTTATTATATTTATTTGCATTATTAAATTCATGCACATATAATTTTATGGTACCTTTTCACGATAATTCCTATCTTTTATTCAACTGGGGAATAATAATCGAAGATATTAAATTCCTCAGCACTTCGTTGAAATTTCTCTTTAAAATATTTATGTACGTATTTTCCATATTTTCACCTATCATGTGTAAATTTCCAATTTTATGTATAACCATGTATTTCCATTTTAAGTTTATCGTTGATTGAATATTTGCATGTTTCAGTTTCTCCTCTTCCTCCGTATTTTCTTTCGAATTCTGGTATATCCCCACACGTTGAATTTACCTTTGTCTGAAAATATCACGTTATTCCAAAATTCTACGGGCTTATTTATATAACTTATGGCAAATTAAATTTATATATGAGGAATTTTCTTCTATAAAGCATACGCACGATGTTTCAATATTCCATTCCTTTTTAATTCTGGTGCAATTCTAGAGGATGAATTAATTCCTATTTTTCGCAGAATAAACTTTCCATTTAATTATTTCAATATAACGATGCCAAAATCCTTAATTTTAAGTTTAATTTTGATTTTATCGTTATATTTTAATTTCAATCACGAATTTAATATTCTATCAAGATAAATTACTCGCATTCGCAATATTCGTATCAGTTGTTGCATTTTTCTACGTGTTTATAACATATCGAGTAGTAGCATGAGTTTTACTTGTATACATAATTTTACAAAGAGATTTATAATACTTGTAAAGATTATTTTATTTTTCTTATTTATTCATTCACTCAGTATCATTTATTGATGTCGTTTTCCTAATCTAAATTATATTCTTTTGACTTTTAATTTAACAAAATGCTATTAATTTAATATGAATAATTTAATATCAATACATATTACTACTACTAATAATAAATTATTATTAAGTATGTAATAACTTAATAATAATATTGTTGCAAAACTTAGTAACACTAAATAAAAAATAAAGAAGTCGTATACATAATTTTACAAAGAGATTTATAATACTTGTAAAAATTATTTTATTTTTCTTATTTATTCATTCACTCAGTATCATTTATTGCTGTCGTTTTCCTAATCTAAATTATATTCTTTTGACTTTTAATTTAACAAAATGCTATTAACTTAATATGAATAATTTAATATCAATACATATTACTACTACTAATAATAAATTCTTATTAAGAATATAATAACTTAATAATAATATTGTTATAAAACTTAGTAACACTAAATAAAAAATAAAGAAATATATGGATTGGATTTCGTTTTAATACCGTTGTGTGAACCACGATTTTCTATTCATACTGTTCGTCAGATATCTGAATATCTCACGAGTGAAAGTAATTAACTATATTTTAAAAAATTTTTCACTATTCTATTATTGAAACACTCGATCAATATTTCATTTTTTATACCTGAAATAAATTTCTGCCTTTCTGTTTATAATGGTAAATAATTTTGCAAACAAGCAGTTAACACAAGCACTTTTTTCTCAACAATATCAATATTCTATTAATTTATTCATTAAAATAATGACCATAGTAATTTACAAATAAAAGAATAAACAAGTAAAAGACTCGCATTTCTCTGAGTTTTATTTATTTATTTATTTAGTTACTTTGAATATTATATTAACTTTTGGATATTTTATTACCCGAATAAGCTTGACAAAACTAAACTACTGTTTCAGAGTTCGATTTCTCCTGTTTAATAGCAATAGACGTATCGTAATCCTATTCTTAGAATTAAGTGACCGAAGGCGACATGGACAACAATGGACGTTTGAAGTAACGGACTTTAATTACAGATGACCGGCTCATGGTCGCACAGTTACCTGAACTTGAGAACAAACGATCGACAAAGCGTGAACTTTGGTAATACACCCGCTCTCCTTCAAATTTATAGTATTTTCTTAATCAGATTCAACTTTGGTAGGAAGTTCTGTTGGTTCAACATTCTGTGCCAAAACTAGAAATAAACACGATTAACACTATACATATACCATATATAACAGCTTAAATAACCGCTTTCAAATTTTTGATTAAAAATTTTGTATTTAGCATTACCGATTTCTCCTTTAATATACGTAATATGAATTTTACAATATTTTCTTTTATTCCATTTTTTTTTAAAGTTCTTCTCTTTTCATTTTCTAATTTATGGGTCTTTTACCACTCGAGATATGTTTAGTGTTAGGAATAAGATAGTATCAATTTGGTAAGTTGGATCTTGCAACACTATTTTAATGAGTGAAAATTAACTTAACATTTAGGTTAAAATGGCAAAAACGTAAGTACAGAAGAATATTCGGATGAAAATATTTAAATAATATGCTTATTTTCTAATTTATCTGATATTATTTTGAGACTTTCTTCTTGATATATATTATATTGTTTTTAATCACATGCTAATATTCAGATGAAAATATTTAAACAATATGGTTATTTTCCAATTTATCTGATATTATTTTGAGACTTCCTTCTTAATATGTATCACACTGTTTTTAATCACAGGCTATTATTCGGTTGAAAATATTTAAACAATATGGTTATTTTCTAATTTTACTCATATAACTTTGACACCATTTCTTTTATATATATCATATTGCTTTTAATGACAGAATAATACTCAGATGGAAATATTTAAACAATATGGTTATTTTCCAATTTATCTGATATTATTTTCAGACTTTCTTTTTGATACATATCATATTGTTCTTAATCACAGACTAATATTCGGATGAAAATATTTAAACAATACAATTATTTTCCAATTTTTCTGATGTAATTTTGACTTCCTTCTTAATGTATATTACATTGTTTTTAATGTTGCAATTTGACGTGTATATTTCACTTGAAAAAATAAAAGATGTAAACGTTTAAATTCTTTCTTGTTTGTGTTTACGTCATTGAAATCGTCTACACACTCGTTATGTTATAACTGGTTGAAAAAGTTGGTATATTACACAATTTAACACGTTAAATACTACATCGATCTCTGTAACATCTATCGGATAATTCATGTAGAGTTTACTTTCTCGAACACGAATCTGTAATCGAAATTGCTCCATCACCATCAGTTTTCGAAAATTATGAGTTTCTTTAAATTTGTGTACTGTACTAACTTTTTAAACCACTAATAACACAACGAGTGTTTAGACAATTTTAATGTCGGAGACACAAACAAGAAAGTATTTGGATGTTTGCACTTTTTATTTTTTATAAGTGAAATATACACGTCAAATTGCAATATTAAAAACAATATAATACACATTAACAAGGAAGTCTCAAAATTACATCAGAAAAATTGGAAAATAATCGTATTGTTTAAATGTTTTCAACTGATTATTATTCTGTGATTAAAAACAATATGATATATATTGAGAAGGAATTCTCAAAATAATATCAACTAAATTAGAAAATAACTATATTGTTTAAATATTTTCATCCGAATGTGTGTGATTAAAAAAAATATGACATACATTATGAAGAAAGTATGAAAATAATATCAGAAAAATTGGAAAATAATCGTATTGCTTAAATATTTTCAACCGAATATTATTCTGTGATCAAAAACAATATGATATATATTAAAAAGGAAGTCTCAAAATAATATCAACTAAATTAGAAAATAGCCATATTGTTTCAATATTTTCATCCGAATATTAGCGTATGATTAAAAACAATGTGATATATATTAAGAAGGAAGTCTGAAAATAATATCAGATAAATTGGAAAAGAGCCATATTGTTTAAATATTTTCATCTGAATATTAGTCTGTGATTAAAAACAATGTAATATATATTAAGAAGGAAGTCTGAAAATAACATCAGATAAATTGGAAAATAATCGTATTGTTTAAATATTTTCAACCGAATATTATTCTGTGATTAAAAACAATATGATATATATTAAAAAGGAAGTCTCAAAATAATATCAACTAAATTAGAAAATAACCATATGGTTTAAATATTTTCAACTCACTATTAGTCTGATATTAAAAACAATATGATATACATTAAGAGAAAAGTCTCAAAGTTATATCAATAAAATTGGAAAATAATCATATTGTTTAAATATTTCCATCTAAATATAAGCACTATAAGAATCACCAATTTCATATCACAGATTAGAGAAGTAGTTAAAATTTGTTGGAAAGTAATCAATAATCAATCATGAATTTGAACGTATACTAATCGATACAAGTATCTGTCGATTCGATTAATTTCGATATACAAATCCTCAAAAGCCTTTCAATTGCGAAAAATCATTATTAATATCTTATAGTAACTTCGATGCCATATTTTCATAAATAAAATTTCTACATATCATTGAAGCTAACACAGGTATTTCAGTTGTTCCAGATTGCAGGATCATCCTGTACGAAAAATTGGCCGCAGAACCAAAAACGGAACAAGTAAAACAGCCATCTATTGATTTTCTAAATTTCAATTTGCTTCCACGTTACTCTTTTACTTTTTCCTCGAGTCCGATAATACCCCACTATTCAGAATCTTTCGAAACTTATCAACTGAATTAATTTTTTCACCAATAAACATTTCATCGAATTAAATAAAACAAACATCGCCGAGGTGACAACGACACTCGCCATTTGCGTCACGTAAAAATATTAATTTTCAGAAACATTTCGTCCGGGCGCAAAACCGGCATGATCTTTCGTTTTATTATTGTTACTGGAGGAACGTCGACGACACGAATTTAAATCAGGCGTCGAGAGAGCTTTCGAGGCAGACGAAACGTGGGCCGCTAATCGATGAAGATTTTGTGCAAATTTATGCGCATAAACGCGGTCACTGGTATTCATCGTGCCTCGACAAAACTTCCCTATTGTCGCCGGTTAATCGTCCGGGGTCGTGGCCGGGCTAACACTTACTTTCGATTCTTTGTTTTCAGCTCGTTAATTAAAAGTTTAATTAAAGCCATGTCGATTAATCAGAATTCTGTTTCGACCTGTTTCCACGTTCTTCGTCGTCGTGGCAGGGGTTGTTGGGAAAAGAATGAAAAGGGAAAAGGAAGTAAAAGAATGGGGTTGCAGAGTAGTACGAGTGGTAACTGACAGTTGCTTGTTGGCCTGTTACTGTCCTGTGACCAAACGGGCAATTAAAAAGCCGTCTCGGCTGTAGAATTCGTTCTATAATCACAGTTGCACGGAGTTCGAACCAGGTGAATTTATTACTTGAAAAAACTTACACTTGGTCGGTGTAAATTCGTCGGTAATGGCTACCGGCTGCGCGACGCTCTCGTGGCCGCGTGTGTGGCGCTAGTGTCGCGCAAAGTTCGCAAGGCTTTCTGGGTACGGTTTTAATCGAGTCGATGTTAATCACGATCTAATTTCGTAGTTTCATGGAAGTTTAACCATTTTTTCTCGCAAACTCGTGTATTTGCAAATATTTTATTGAATAAAATAAGCAATTTGTGAAATATGCATTCAGACTGTGATCACAGGAGATAAAAACTGTAATACGAAAAGAATAAAGGTTATGTACGTTGTAAAGGTTATAACTGAACCTTTGCTTCATAGACGGAAGTCTGCACAAGAAAGACAGACGAATAACAGTCGATACGAGTCGACACATCGACGAACAGATAACTCTGCAAAGAAAAAACTATATATTCCCTCTATTCAGTTATAAAGTTACTAAATTGCTGGAATATCCTTCGTGTTCAGTATTTGTAGAATATTTCTGTTTGAAATATCGGAAATAATAACCACAAAACAAAGGTATCTCTTCTCTCTGCAAGTCTGTATTCAGGAAATGGTAAGTCGATAAATATGACAGTGAAATCATGTAATAAAAATGATCTCGAGAGAACTTGCTTTTGGTCCTTTTTTCGTACCTTCGAAAGCAACTGAACCGATTTAAATGTCCGACTTAAACGAGGCATCCTGTGCATCTATCGGGATTTTGCAGCAGAAGAAACGGATCGCATTCTTCGTTTCATATATCCGTGTTCAAAGAACCCATAGACTATTTCAATTATCTATATCCTTCTGCGCATCGTGGTAGCCAGAATGCCAGTGTTCGTAAATCGGAGCGCAACGCAAGTTAATTCAATACACTAGCATTTCGCCGTAATTATGCTTAATAGTCTCGTTAACATTTCATTTCCCGAATAAAACACACTCGGCCGTGCAAGCTAATTACGTCTTAATTATTGCTTTAATACGAAGGAGCAGGTGTCTTTCTCTTTCACCCATCCTGACAGCCGGAACAAGAAGCGATCGGCATGAGCGGTGCCCGCACACGGTGTGGAATTATGAGTGAACGTCGGCAGCGAAAACTCGATCAGCAATAATTATGCCTGCGCGTATATATCGAGCAATACCAGCAAGTTCGCTACCCTTCGCAGCTCCGGAACGCGGTTAATCGAATTGCCTTTGGTAGCGCAAAGTAACGAAGCCGAAAGGGGTATCTAGAGTGTGACCTCATTAATACGTTGCTCTCTCAAGAAGTTAGACGCATTCTTGGCGAGCGTAAATAAATTCCAGCGACTACAACACAGCCTCGAGAAGTTTCTTAGCAATTGTTTTACAGCGCCCCGCGGACTTAGCGCTAGCTCCGTCTCTCTCGCACCGCCGCCGCTCCCATCGCGCTGTCCTTCTCTTCCACCGCTCGGCCGGCGTAACGCGGCTTTTTCCCTTCTTCGCTTACGCGTTACGTCCTACTTGGTAAAAATTCGAGTGATCGATCGTCGGTAAATTGAATTTTATTGGCGGGAGAAAAAAGGGCTCGATACTCGGTACAGGCCTGACTCCCCCGATTAATCATTTAACGATTGTTTTTCAAATTGCGAGCAACCGAGTTTTAATAACCGCGAGTAATTTCGCGCGCAGCTCAATTAAATTTCCTTGGATATCCCCGGGTGAGAAAATAAAACCGGCGAAACACCGTTCCGATGTCTAATTAGGTTACTTGAACGAAGAAAGAGGGTTCGTTGTTATTCCATTCGTTTTCAGATACAGACCGGCGTTGTTGGACGTAGCTTCGCAGGCTATTTGCTCAATTTTTTGCGTATCGCCGATAATGGATGGAAACAAAACGAGCGTATCGAGAATGCACGGGGGGAATTAGATTTTACAGTTAGAAAGTGTAAAGATCTGGTTCCGAGAGGATAATTTTTCTGTTTGGTATTTTCCTTCCACCGGCTCTTTAAACGTACGTGCGTACAGGCCGGTAATTTAAGTGTCCGAGATCGTGCTTCCATTTTAATGCACGTATGTATTCGAATATTTGTACGAGGTACGATTCAGTGCAAGTTCCATCTATCTCTATGAATTATTCCTCGACATTATTAAATTTGCTTGGTTTTTCTACTTCGATGAAGTAGAATTATACTGGAAATGTGTGGGTAGAATGAACAATAATATACGATGTTACGCGAAAAATTGATAAAAGAATTCCTTTTTCTAACACGTTGACTGCCACGCGCATTTTACGTGGTTTGCCCATGGCGCCAATATGAATATTTTATTATGCGATGCATATTACGTTGAAATATTATTTACAGCAGATAAGATGAGTTGTATAATCGCGTTTAATGTATTTTTCGTGGTGGGGGTCACCGGTGACCCCCGCAGCGCTGTAGAACATTTTTGCCATTATCAATTGTTTAAAAAGCAACTCGAAAAAATATTTCAATTCCCGATTTTAGGATGAAGTTAGCGACGTATTTAGTTAAATGTTCCGATGACGAAGATTGCATTTCGTCGAGCAATTATGTACAGAAAAAACGACGTCACGAATTTAAAAAGAAACTTGGAAGTGTGCGTTAAGGCGATTTTGCAAAGTGTGCTATGAAAATAATTCAAATCAGCTAGGAAGAATGAGAGCAAAGAATTGCACTAAAAAAGTGGCGACATATTGTGCCGACTGTTTTGGTTCACCTTTTCTTTGTATAAATAAAATTATTTTTGCATGTTCTGTATGGCATTAATTTCTTCGAACCATTATAGTAACAATGGTACTATTTGAAAATTTATCAGTATCGATATTTACTCTAATTATGTATTTTTACTAATGGTCGCGTCGCCGGTCACCGGTGCCCCCCGTGGCGCCACCGCCAAGTTGAGTGCCGGTCACCGGTGACCCCCATGGTAGTCAACGTGTTAATAATAAAACAGGTTTATTTAATTAACATATCACACTAGATTCTTCTCAACTCTAACACGTAATCCTCTATTCTCGACTACACACCTTCTATATGTCTCGCGTCTTTGCATCCCTATTTAAAGCCACATCTATCTCATTCTATACACACGCTTTCTCTGTCAATCATTTCACAGACATTTCGAAAAAAGGATTTGCCGCTATCATTTGTTTTTTCCGCGCCAAACACCCGAGTCGAACTCAATCTTATGTAGCATATTTTTTGACTTCCCCAGGTAGAGGCCCCGTTAGCGTCTGGCGGTCAGACGAGTCTGAGGAAGTTGGGGCCAGGCCACGTGAGGTAGCCTCGCTCAACCCCGGTTTTCCCCATTGTAAACTGGGGGTGACGTGTCCGTGGGCACCTCTCGGGAAGGGTCCCCACGTGGGTGACCCATCGGAGAGCTTAACCCGAAGGAGGAATCCCTTCCACCCCAGAGCGTTACGTGGAGGGAGCTTTCTCCTCCTTAGGGGGAGGCTCTTGCCTTCGAGATGGGCTTAAAAGGGCCCGCTCTGGAAGATAGAGGGGAATTTTGAGATAGTCATTAGAGAGTTGAGGTAGTCCTTGAGAGAGTTGAGACCGAGAGTAGTGATTGCGGGAGTTACGCGTTATTGAGAATCGAATCGAAAATACAGACTGCAGTGAATCTGAGTATTCCGAGGTACTCTCCAGCGAGTAGAGACTGTGTGACTCTACACTTATATCCCCCGTTGTCATCACCTGATATTAAGGTGGAGCAATCCTTATCTACTCATTACATACGAGACCTCTTTAACGAGTAACTCGCAGAATGTATTTAAGTAAAAATATTTAAATAATCAACTATTCGAAATAATAAAGTCGGTGTACTCTTTTCTGAAGTTTCTTTCCTCTCACTCACTCTTAACACTAGGTTTACGGATACTATCTGTATACCTATTTCTACATATTTGACAGCTGTCAAATTGCCAGATAAAGGAAACTACGTGTCATTTTTGTTAACGATTAGTTTAATTTAAAAACAATTACAATATTGACAGTCTTAATATAAGTTAACCCTTTGCATTCGAGAGGTGAGCCTCAGTCACCATTTCATAAAATTTGAAAGATCGATATTAATTAATATATCAAATTTAATATAATGTAACAGTGTGCGAGGTATCGAAATCAAATAATTCTACAATTCTATTATTATATAATTCTTTATTTACTGCTCAAAAAAGTATCGTCAGTTTTTTAATAGAGAATCTTTGATTTTCTATTCTTCTCTAGCCAAAAAATCGTTGAGCGCAAAGGGTTAATATATCAAATTTACAGTTACCCAACGATGCGTGGAATATCGAAGTAAAATAATTCTACGTCTTAATTTTCATACGATTTCTTATTTACCGTTTTATAAATATCGTCGACTTTATGGCAGAAAGTCTTCGAATTACTATTTTCCTGTGACGAAAACATCGCCGAGTGCAAAGGATTAACTAAATCTGTTATCATCGTATAATTGGAGCAACCCATCCGTCAAATTGACGGGTTCCGTAAATCTAGTGTTAATAACGATTACATTTACCTGTTCATTCTTTGATATTAGGTCTACCGGAAAGTTCTGTCCTTTAATGTCACCTGAAGATTTGTCGAATTCACTATACTTTCCAGACTTAATACCTAATTCGATTACCATCTGTTTCTTTCCCTCCAAAATTTGTTGAAGGGAAAAAGTTTGGAAAATGAAGCAGGTGTCAAGCAAACACTGCTCGAATCCTTCGCCTCTAAAAGTGAGGCCTTTCAAGAAAATGGAATTCACAAATTTTCATCATCTTGGGGAGTGGTCATAAGTAACGATGAAAATGATATTGTTAGATAAATATAAATAAATTCGTTGAAAATGTATTATTTTCTTTTACTTCAAAAACGCACAGAACTTTTCAGTAGACCTAACATTTCTCGGACAACTGTTTCATTCTGGCACATTCTTCTAAAAATTTTTTCAAATATCACTCATTGATATGAAATATCAATATCAAACATCGTTCTAAACGGCACATTGTCACATTATATTTATATCACGATTGCGAAATTATAGGACAAATGAGTTTCTCTCGTTCAAGCTCACTCACACTCACAAAATGAACCGCAATACACGTGTATGCATATCGTTTGCAACATTCGAACGATCATTTATCAAAGTCAATCAATATTTTTATATCCTCCTTGGTTGTGTCAAAGGAGTATTACTTAGAAAACCAGAAAATTATTTTATTATAATTAGAAAAATATTTAGAGAATTAAATTCATATGATATTTATGCATATACATTTATTTCTCCATTTTCGGTATTTCTTTAGAATATTTGTGAAACCTTTATTATATAATATCATTCAGATATAATTTCACTTAATTCACTTTAATTCACTTAATAATATATTTTTCACTTCACTTTAATTCACTTCTTTACATAACTTTAATTTCACTTAATAATATATTGATGCGACAATTTAATTAATAACACATAAACTAGTTTTCTTTTTAGAAGATCCTTAATTATTCTAAGGTACATTAATTATATTCTAATTATAAGCTATGTTTCGTCCGAATCTTCTCGTTGGTTGTAGGAAGAATTCAGGCGAAGGTTTACGTCTTTTTAAGAACGTAAACTATCTTTTGCAGTTTAAAAATATAATTTAATTACAAGATATATTTACAAGAATTTACAAGATGTCTTGGCAATAGTTAGCGATATGCGTTCTATCGTAGTGTCGTTCGTGTCGTTTTGATGTTTGTACTGTCCTGTCTTCTTGGTGTCGTGTATTTTATATGTTAGTCTGTTGCTGTCATTGGTTGTCGAGATGTCTAAGTGGTGGGTGTGTTTTTTCTCCTATTGGCGGCGTGTTTGTTGGAGGGATGTGCATGAGGTTCGGAACTGGTAGGTGGAAGTGGAAGTTTAAACAAATTGTTAATTTGTTTCTAGGTTTGGAAAATTCTAATCTTTTTATGGGGGTTGACTCGGGGGGTCAGTTTCGGAGGTCGAGGTGTCCGTGAATCGTGGGACGCTGGTTATAAAAGAGTAAACCATCGTCCCTTCGATTCGGGTCCCTTGTTCCTGAGGGTATGCATGGAAATAGGGATAAGGTAGAGGTCTGTCAAGGAAAGGCAAAGGTTTAATTAAATTCG